>NW_024343104.1:612010-898172 GCF_902729225.1 Pteropus medius | reverse complement strand
TGTACATTCTATTGTGTGTTCACCACCCAAAGTCCAGTTTCCTTCAGCTACCATATATTTGATCCCCTTTACCCACTTCACCCACCCCCACCCCCTATATTTGACCTCCTTTACCCCATCTGCCTCCTCCCTCCTCTCCCACCCCACTAGTAACCACTACTCTATAGTCCTCTAGTAACCACTAGTCTATAGTCCATATCCATGAGTCTCTGCTTATTTGTCCTGTTCATTTGTTCCTTTTAGGTTTATATCCCACATATAAGTGATATCATGTGATTTTCAACTTTTTCTGTCTGGCTTTCACTTAGCATGATTATCTCGAGTTCCATCCATGTTGTCGCAAATGGCTGTATTTCATCTCTTCTTATGGCTGAGTAATATTCCATTGTATATATGGTACCACATATATACACAGCTTCTTTAGCCAATCATCTATCATAAGGCACTTCAGTCACTTCTATGTCCTGGCCACTGTGAATACTGTTGCTATAAACATTGGTGTGCAAATATCTTTATAGATATGAGTTTTCAGGTCTTTGGGGTAAATACTCAGTAGTGGGATTGCTGGATCATATGGTAGATCAAGTCTAAGTTTTTTGAGAAACCTCCATACTGTTTTCCATAGTAGCTGTACCAATTTGCAGTCCCACCAGCACTGTATGAGGGTTCTTATTTCTCCATATCCTCTCCATCATTTGTTATTGCTTGTCCTGTTGATTATAGCCATTCTAACAGGTGTGAGATGGTATCTCATTGTGGTTTTGATTTGCATTTCCCTAATAGCTAGCGATGTCGAGCATCTTTTCATATATTTTTTGGCCATTTGTATGTCCTCTAGGGAGAAGTATCTGTTCAGGTCCTCTGCTCATTTTTTAATTAGATCCTTTGTTTTTTATTGTTATTGAGTCATATGAGTTCTGTGTATATGTTGGATATTAGGCCCTTATCAGAGGCCTTGCTTGCAAATATATTTTCCCATTCTGATGGCTGTCTCTTTCCCTTGTTGATGGTTTCTTTTGCTGAGCAGAAGCTTTTTAGTTTGATTTAGTCCCATTCATTTATTTTTGCTTTTACTTCCCTTGCCTTTGAGGTCATATTCCTAAAATCCTCTTTAAGTCCAAGGTCCTTGAGTTTCATTCCTATGTTTTCTTCTATGCGTTTTATTGTTTCAGATCTTATATTCAGGTCCTTAATCCATTTTGAGTTAATTTTGGTGTGTGGCAATAGACAGCAGTCTGGTTACATTCTTTTGCAAGTGGCTTTCCAGTTTTCCCAGCACCATTTATTGAAGAGACTTTTCTTTCTCCACTGTATGTTTTTTTTTGCTTTTTTGTCAAACATTCTTTGCCCATATAAATATGGGTTTACTACTGGACTCTCAATTCTTCACCTCTTATTTTTGATGTCACTTTTTCCAGGAAATCTTCCTGAACCCCTTGAGTCTGTGTTTGGTACCACTTCCATGGATCCCTGTTCTGAGCCTGTTACAGGATGGACCTCTTATACTGAATCTACTGAGCCCCTTGAGAGCAAGACTGCATCTTCTTGGCATGGTCATCTCATATCTGGTGTAACACTTGTAGTAAGTGAGCAGGAAACACTTGGTGCAGGAACCAATAAAGGCCTAGCAGGCCTCACATGCACGCATGCTGGTCCCCAGAGCAGGAGCAACTCTGTCCTTAAGGACATCTTTATCCAGTTGGGAAGGCAAGAATGATAAGCATCAAATAATGATGAATGGTACAAAATTGTGCATGGGTGTGCTGTGGAGTGAGCAGGATGAACAGTTGAACCAAGTGCTCAGAGAGGTAGCCATCACTGTCAGCATACTGAATATTGTTTGAAATAAGTGAGCCATTGGCTAAGACATGGAGATTGCGTTTGTCATACAGAAAGTTTCACTGCAATGGTACTTGTAATAATGGGATTTGACTTGTAATATGGAGCGCCTAGAGGACTTTTGTGATTCCCAAGCACTTATCATACATTTGCAAAATGCAGAGTATAAAAATATCTCAATTGTTAGGAGCTTGGCAGCTCCAATGTCCTGCAGTAAGTCTTCAATTGCACCCTGATCACAACCTTCCAACTAGGATCTGGGATTTCACAGGCCCAAGTCAAAGCAGAAGTAGGCCTCTGTCCAGGAAGAAGAGTACCTCCTGGGACCCAGGTAGGCCTACATGTCTAGAGCGATACCTCTGGTTTTTCTGAGAACAGGAGAGGCTGGCACATCTTCATACAGGCTCCGGGCAGATAGATGTAAGTCACATCTAACAATTCCTTCTCCACTTGTTGAAAGACAACACCGTGCTTCAGAGCAAGACTATTGCAATTCTCTTTTCTACGGAAAGAGAACTGACAGATCCATATCAGCACACCTCTGCTGGGGACTTTGGAGACACTCAAATGTAGCCAGTACTCAGATTAGCTGCCCCTGCACTCAACTTTACCATTTCTGTTTGGTGTGACTCACCACATGATGCTGGCCCAGCAACCAGGCTTTCTTGTTACCTAGCTTTGTCCCAATACCCTGGCCATGGAAGGTGGACCCCTCCATGCCCACAGTCCATATTTCACTTCTTCGTAGAACAGCGCAGGCACATAGCTGGTACCATCTAAATGTGAGTTGTCATGATAATCATTATTATCATCATCATCTTCAAAGTCCAGATCTAAATTCACCTCTTCTGAACAGGTTTCTGATTGACTTCACTTAATAATAATGGATTATTCTTATTTTAAATTTTTCAAAGAACTTTCACATGTATTATCTTATTTCATCCTCACAGCAAATTCAGGAAGTGTCATTCAGATTTTTGGAAGGTAAAGTGACTTCGCCCAAGTAACATAGGTTTGAGCTAATCTCAAACCTAGAGCTTTGACTCCCATGATGCACACACTTTTTAGTCCATGATTCACAGTAGGAAATAAATTTGATATCAGGGTCCAATAAATACACACACATACCACAAAACTGAAACAAAAGTTTCATAAAACAATATTTTTCTTACTGCATACAAAGTCTCTCCTTCCTTTCTCCTCCCCTTCTTTCCCCTTTCTATCTATTCTCTTCCCACTAATAAGGCATAATCTCCTCTTTTACTCAAGCTCTAGGTCTCTTCCTACTCTACCCTCTTGCCCCCAGGCCTACTTCTCACCTGATATTTTTTTCTCCTCGCCACTTCCTCAACCCTGATTCACTACTTTGCACTTGTCTATATGTTGCTTTGTAAGCATTTTAAAGCCTAGTGTGTGACACTCCTAATATAGGTTATAAACGAGGTGAAGTCAGAGACTGTTTTATTTAGTCTCCATGGCCCCTTACAGCCCCCCAATACAGTCCTGAGTCCACAGATAGGGCTCCATGTGCTTGTCTGGTGGGCTCAGGCCCCTCCTCATTCCTCAGCACACCCACTGGTCTTAGGATCAGCCCAACCTCCCAGCTCTTCTCAAGGGATCTTTGAAGGACCTTAGCTGGACTCTTGACACGTACATATCTCACTGTGATTAATACAGGCTCCTTTCAAACCCTGATACTTGCTTGTTTATTGGGCACAAGGTATTGGAAATGCAGCACCTAAAGATAGCAGTACTCGGATCTGAATGGAGAGGGAGAGGACAGACAAGGAGGAGGTGGGGGAGGGGAGGCTCCAAGACTGACAGTTTAAATTTAGGATGACTGTGGGGTGAGACAGAAGGGAGCTTCATATGGGACATGACTGAGGGGATCCACCTGGCACACTCTCAGGCTGAGCAACCACTGGATGCACTCAGTGCTTGGTCTTCAAGGAATTATTCACACTACTGCCTGCTCCTCAGCAAGTCACAGAACCAGACCACTCATCTGGGCAGGCCTTCCCAAAGCACTTTCTCAAAGTTCTGTTTCACTTTGGCTGCAGCTGTTGGTGAGGGAGGCATTCATATCCTCCTCGTCAAGAAGGGGATCAATGAAATCAAATAAGTAGTGAAGAGTAGAGGTCTAGTGCCCTTTTCCCTTCATAGTTATGTCTGCTTAGAACTATGGGTCTCAGCTCGGGGTGATGGTAATAATCCTGATGCCTGGGTCCTACCCCCAGACATTCTAACTTAGTTGATTTGAGCGTAGCCTGGGCATCAGCCATGGGCGAGAACCACTAAGGTTCCAGCAAGGTTAAGAGTGACTGATTTTAGATGCTATTGGATGGTGTGAGTGTGTGTGTGTGTGTGTGTGTGTGTGTGTGTGTAAGATAATGGCCCTGGGGGAGCCAGGTGGGATAAGATGGCCCTGGGGTCATGCCACTGGAGGTGGAGGAACTACACCTTTATATTCCCATATTGTCTTTGGAATGTCATCCTGTTTTTGTGACCTCTCTACTATCCCCAGTGAGTTGTGGGGTTACAGTCTGTGCAAGAGAACTATCAGATCAGATGACGAGCATCCTTATTACTATCTTAGCCTCCTTCCAGGAAACTCATAAAGACGGTAATCTTGGTAAGGTCAGATAAACTGTCTGTCTTGATCATCATTACCCTGTGAGTGTGACGCACAGTAGTAACTCTGCAGATGTTGGTGGAGTGAAACCCAGTGGCCAAAGAACCTGCTTAGCCCTATTTTAAGGAGATGGATCTGGAGAGAAAATAATAAGGATAATAATATACTGTAGAGTGATTCGCATGAGCCAGTCACAACGTGAGATGCTCGTACATTAACTGCTCTTATGCATAGGCATCATTAGCTCCTATTTTATAGATGAGAAAACTGAGGCTCAGACAGGTTAAAATTTTGCCAAAGATTAAACAGCAAGTAAGTAGTCAGAATGCACTGGTGCCACATTGCCCCAAATCTCCAGCTTCAGAGTGTTCCAGCTATCCTCCCTGTTCCTTTACATTCTTGGTTCCCTTCTCTTCATCAGCTTCTGAATGATTCATAAATTTCAAAGCAAACCATGGAGGGATAGACAGAGACCTCTCATTTCTATAAACATGTCTTTTCTGAGAAACAGCAGAGAGCGGTCTTTGGGGAGGCAGCAGCCTGGACTGGAGGAATAAGGGGAAAGTCTATTATCAAGAAGAACCTGTGTGCAGCCCCTGGAGACAGGCTGCCTCTGGCTTCAGCATCCTTTTTTCATCTCTAATTTCTGTGATTCTGATATTCCAGGTAAACCTCATTCCTCAGGTAGCACCCTGAGTTGTGGCTGAGCTAAACTTTCACTAAAGAATGTTAAGGTGTTCAATCACACCCAGCAGTGATTAGCAAAAAGATGTGAATGGCCTGTTTCTGAGTCATTGCTCTCCTGAGTGCAGGGCTGAAGATGAATGTGTAGTCAGGTCTTGTCCAAGGCTCTGTGCTCACTTGACCTCTCGAAGCCCCAACTGACCTGGCTCAGGTGCATAGGAGGCACTGACCAACAAGCAGATGTCCTCACCCTTGAAAACTCTGACTTATTTCTTGTAGGTCAAAGGTTAATGGAACCAGTTTCAGAGTAAGATTAAAATGTATTTCAGAAGCCAGATAGGGTGAAGTGGGGTTAGATTTAGGTTGAATTCAGTATTATGTAGAAGGAGTAGCAAATGTGATATTTTCTACAATCTGGGACACCCATGGTCTGGTTATCTCAGCTTCAAAGGTGAGTGTGGGGGTAGGGACTGGACTTGCAGACTCAGCAGGAAGATTCCCAGAGTTGAGGATAAGCCTTGAGCTTAAAGCTAGTCATTATTTGGGTAATCTTAGGAAAGTAACTCAGAATCTCTAAATTTTAGTTGAATTATCTATAAAGTGGACATAATAATAATCACTACTTCATCTGATTAATATGAGAATTACACAGCACTATATAAATGGCAGCACTTTGCCAAGTGAAATATATTATCCAAATATTAGTCAGAACTTCCACTTTCAAAATGTCTCCCTGACTTTAAAACAATCCTTTCTTCTGGAATGGGATGAGGACATTCTCCCATGTGGGATTCCTTTCCCTACTTTTGCCATGACCCTTGTCTCTTGTGAGGGTTCAGGCAGGAATGGGGTGGCAGTAGGGACTGTGCCTTGCGGTGGCCGGGGGGTGTCATTTGGTCCTCCCTGCAACCTTGAGTCACAGCCTTCTTTCTGGTAAAAGACACTTAAATCATCTGAGAGGCACTGGAAAAGAGAGGGGTCTAGAGCAGGGAGGTATGCGGTTCTGATGCCTGCTTAGCCCATATCCCAGTCCAGCAGAGGTCCTGGCCAGAGCCTTAGCACACTACCACAGGCCCAGGAGAGAGGCCCTCACAGCACCATAATGCCTGGGCCCTGAGCCTCTCTCATTAATAAATATCCATCTTAAGGTTATACCTGCATTGACATTTAGAGAGTCACAGCACATCTAAATGAATTCCTGGTGGGAAAGTGGCCAAGGGCATCTGTGTGTACATATATAGAGGTATTCAGCTGATTTGAGATACTCTTGCTCTCTTGTACTTTATTCACAGGTACCAGCTACATATAAGGTACCAAGCTGGGCTCCTGAGACAGGAAAATGGATGGACTGGGCCCTCCTAACTGAGTTCCCACCATTTTTCATGGCTGCAGATGAGGAATACTGAGAGAGAGTAGGTATGATGAGAAATGTCAAGTTATGAATGACTCAAGAGGCTGTAACTAGATGGTTCTCAGCTACTGTATCTTTAGACACAAATATTGTCACCAGACATTTCACAGCCACCCCTGAAGTCTGCTCCTCTCAAGAGCCCTGCTCTTCCTCGACAGGCAGGAACTTCTCCTGGTCAGGCAGAGCTAGGATTCTAGACTATCTTTGTCTTGAGCTCCCTCCTTGACCATCAAGGAGGCTCAGAATCAGAGAAGTAGAAGAGTCCTTAATGCTCAATGACTGGATAACTTATAGATAGAGAAATTAAGGCTTTGAAAGAGCACTGACTTATCTAAAGTCACACAGCTAGCATGGAAGAACCAGGAAACAAACTCAGGGCCTTTTGCTAAAGACCAGTTCTCATGGCACTGTGGGTCATTTTAAGCTAAGTAGTATAGAGCAGTCATATGGACACACCAGGTCCAAAATTTCCTTGAGCTTCCCCAAGTCAAGAGAGATGTCCAGATTCATGGAGATTTATGGCAAGTGTTCACCATACCTCCCCCAAAACACAAGCTGAGTGGCTTCAAACAACAATTTACTAATTATCTTTCCTATTTCTGTGTGCTGACTAGGCTCAGCTGGATGATTTTTATTAGACTCTCTCATAGTTACAGTCCTATGGAGGCTGGGACCAGAGTCATCTTAAGGCTAGATGGGGTCTGCCATCTAATATGGTTTCTTCACTCATGTGTCTGGTGCCTCAGTTAGGATAGCTAGAACAACCGGGGGCCAGCTGGGATTCTCCCTCATTCCACACAACTTCTCCACACAGCTAGCTTGGGCTTCCTCACTTCATGGTGGTCTCAAGGTCGTCAAACTACTTATATGGTGGTGGCTTCCCCCAGAGTCAGCACTCAAAGAGGACCAGAGGTCTGCAAGACTGTTTATGACTCATCTTCAGAAGTCACACAGCATCAGCTTCGACACAATTCATTGGTCAAAAGCATGAAAAGGGGCCACACAAGGGCATAAATGCTGACAGTTATCACTAATTGACTAACACAATATGAAATATACAGACTAGAATAAATGGAGAAGAGTGGGCTTTTGTCGCACCATGTAAATAATTTTTTATACAACATGACTCTCTAAATTGATATTTTAACCAGGGTCTCCCTCCTTCTACTCTTAACTTCCCTTCCCAAGCCACCTATCTCTTTCTTCTGTTCCCTGTGCCACTTCATTTGGCTTAGTAGAAAGAAAATGGACTTTGAAATGAGACAGCTGTGCCTATGAATCTCAGTGCCATTACTTGCTAGCTGCGTGACCCTGGACAATCCAAGCCTCAGTTTATCCACCTTAAAAATGGGAAAAATAATAACAGAGACCATATTATCTCCTTAGAAAGTGGCTGAGATGATGAGAGGTTCTCACATGAGTATGCTCTTGGCACAGGGCAACCCTTCAGTGAGTGTTTCCTTCCTTCATTGGTTCATCTCAGAGGACTCAGGACCTGGAGGCAGCAGACCCACAGAGATCACTCACAGACGTATGTACAGTTCTTTCCTAATGTTAACATCAGACTGAACTGCTGCCTCCACAGGCTGCCCCCCATCCTTGCCACAAGCCTGAGGAAAAAAAGGAAAATTCAGCCTCTGAACTGGGTGTTTCCTTCCTTTGATGTCAAACACCTGGTTTGACTGACTTCTCCCCATCTGAAGAAAAAGGCTGAGAATTGTATTAGAACCAGTTTGAGTGAGTGCATTTACTTTAGAACTACTATCTGGTTTCTTTTAACCCAAAAGAATCTAGACTTGGTGTCCAAAACCCTGATTTGAGTCCCAGCTCTGCTAACTACCAGCTTTATTATCCTGGCCAAATCTTTGAGTTTAATTTCCTCATCTGAAAGATGAAGATGTTAATTTTTCCTTATTTCAGAAAAAAATGAGATAATATATTTGAAAAGACCTTGTGAACTTCAGAGTGTTATATAAACATGTGAGACTGAATGGGCCCAATATGATGGTTGGGGGAAAGAGGGAGAGAAGGAAGAAAGGAAGGAGAGAGAAACGGAGAAATCAACACAATAACCCTATTGAATGGATTACTAAGATTATTCCTATTTTATAAATTAAAAATCTAGACACAAAGGTATGAAATAACTTTTCCAAATTCACACAGTGAGTGGTAGATCTCCAGAACTAGAATCCCTGGTGTTATCACTGGGTATCCAAATTGTGCCAGGCACTCTACTTGGCCCTCAATATAAAAGATGAAGACACCACCCTTGTTCTTACCACCTGAGAGAGAGTGGGTTTGAGCAGGAATGCTTGTTTTTGACTTGCTTTAGAGATGATTCTGGCCTCCAAGTGAATTTTCTTGGTAGTGACACACTGAAACAAGAAATTATCAATAAAGAAAAATAGCCATTATAGATTTGACCACAGCATAACATTTAAATCTATCTATCCACAAAATTACATTCTTCGGAAGATAGTCTGTGTTCACTAAACAACAGAGAATTTGAATAAAATAAAATAAAATAAAAAATCAAAACCCTACCCATGGCAAAAAAGAGAAATATTAAAAATGTGTTAGCAATGCTTTATGGCTTAAAAAATGACTCTACCAATTCTCACCACGTTTAATATTGAACAGGGGAGGAAAAGTGAAGCTGTCTTTGCAGAACCCTCTTTATGTGAGGAGTGCACTGGATAGTGGTGCTATCTCACTATTGTTTATCAACCACCTCCTTCCAAACCAGAGCCCTGTCCTGGGGCCACCCTCTTCTTTCAGCCTCTCTCTGCACAGGAGCTTGCAGGTTTCTTCCTCATCAATCCTTATCACCCATCATATCTGCTGTCTCTGACTAACAGAGAACAAATCACATTTTACAATTCAACCTTTCTGCTTGGACTGTCCTCAGGAGCAATGAGAACAAGGAACCTGCCCCCATGGTAATGATGACAGCTAATTATTGATGTCCTACTCTGTGATGTGCTGGCTACACATAATTTCATTTCATCTATAATAGTGCTAGTATAATTCCCATTTCAGTTGTGGAGTAGAGGCTTGCAGAGCTTAAATAATTTGCCCAAACCTATATGGCCAATAAATGGTGGTGTCAGAATTCAAATGAAGGTCTATCTGACTCCATAGTCCATGTCCTTAACCACTACGTTATACTGTCTCTACTCAGAAGAAGGTAGAATAAAACTATTTTAAAATACATCAGTATGTTTGTCTGGTGACCTATGTGTGGAGTATCTTTATTCATTAATTCACTCACTCATTTTCATTTACTGATTTATGAATGCATGTATTGATTCTTCCCTTCTTTCCCCATCCATCAAGGGGAATATTCTGCATGGTGACTGAAAGTGTGAGCTCTGAGGTCAGACCACAGAATTCAAATCCCAGCTCCACCACTTACTAGCTGTGAGATTGGGGGCAAGTTTCTTAATTATTTTGTGCCTTAGTTTATTCATTTGTAAAATGTAATATAATAGTTACCTCCCATGGTTGATGAATGAATTAAATGAGTTAATACATATAAAATACCTAAAACAGTATTTGGCACATAGTAATTATATCAAAATGTTAACCATCATTATTATTTTTTGTAGTAGGCATTGCACTAGGTGATACAAAAACAAAAATCAGAAACAAACAAAAAACTCTATGGCACAAGAATGAAAGTGACTTTATTCTATGGGCTTTAAGAAGGCACCAAAAATTTTTGAATGCAAAGGTGCTGAAATTTTGTTTTAAGAAATTTAATCTAACTGTAGACTAAGTTAGATCAAAGGACAGGGAGACTGGCTAAGAGGATGCAGTAACGGTGCCAGCAAGAGGTTATTTCAGCCTCAACTAGTATGGTAGCATAGGGAGCAGGACAGGAGAAGATGTGGTGACTTACTGGATTTGTGCTGGAATAAATGGGAGCGTGGTGTCTTAGAAGAGTGAGACTTACAGCCTGGAGGAATGAGAAAACTCAGAGGCCTCTGACAGAAATAGGAAACCAGGAAAGAGAGACCTCTGGGATGAAAGATGTTAATGGAGTCTGTACCTTTGCAGAGCTGGATGGGGAAGCTGCCCTTGCCTGACCAAGCCTTTGGACTCTTGTCTGGAATCTTGGACTCTTAAGAATTGGTCAAAACACAGCCCTGCTCAGAGAGGTCGGGCCATGACCATAGTCCCCTAAGAGTCCCCAGGACAGAGTCTTTAGACTCTTGTCTGGAACTTGGACTTTCTGCCACTAACTCTGTGCTTCATCCATGTAACTCAGCGGTCACTCTTTGTTCCTGGCTGCCTTGTCTGTCTTTCACATTTTTAGACAAAAGCCAATAAAGGAAAACCATCACTGAGACCCCAACCAGCCCACAGGAGTGAGAAGCCCCTTTCAGCCCCAAAGAAGTACAGAAGCCCAGTAGTCCTGTTTGGGTGTGGCCCACAGCTCCACCCACATTGTCTCCCAAAGAGGAAGGGCTCTCATGCTGCTAGAAGAGGTTTGGGTACCACTTCCAATGGGTGGACTGGGGACACCTAGTAGTCAGGTTTGGGTGTGGTGCTGAAGGTGAAGCCATTGAAACTTCAGGTCCAGTGTGAGGAATGGTAGAAGGAGGACACTGGAAAGAACCCAGCTCCAGGTTGTTGAATCCCTAGGCATGATGAGTGAGGAAGCACCTCAGGATAGCCCCTTTACTTTCTTTACATTCTCAATCCCTAGCACAGCACCTGGAATTTAATAAATGCTCAATAAATCAATTGAACGAATGAACAAACAAATGCCGGATTAACAAGATCTTTCCACTTGGGGTGGGATGGGGACAGCGGGGGTGGGCATGAAATGAGGGGAGAGCAGGATCCACTGCACACTCTGCCCTGAGTACAGAGAAATATGACTAGCAATTGAGCTGCCATTGCCTGGATGACTATTGATGAGCAGGAAACAAAGCCACCACTCCGGGGGGTCTGTGAGTATTGGAGGATGTAGCAGCAGAGTCCATGGCAAGGATGGCTGGAGGTATGAGGACTGCCAGGTTGCTTGCCAAAGAAAACCAGCCTGCTAGCCAGAGGTTGCAGACCCTGGGATAGATGGCAGCATAGGAAATGCAAATCTATGCAAATGATGTCACAGAAATGCTCTCAGGGGGGAATATGGTGGACTAGGTAAAAGCAGGGCTAGTCTCCTCCCAGGACCACATTGAAATTACAAACAAATTATGAAATAATCAATGTGGAGAATCACCTGAAGTCCAGCTAATCATAACATCTACATCTGA
The DNA here is from genome assembly GCF_902729225.1 of Pteropus medius. Taxonomy (NCBI): domain Eukaryota; kingdom Metazoa; phylum Chordata; class Mammalia; order Chiroptera; family Pteropodidae; genus Pteropus; species Pteropus medius. Next base: position 886,339 of record NW_024343104.1, on the reverse strand, counting down.
TAATATAAAGAAGCCACATCGAAGCCGGTAGGAGGGGCAAAGTCCCAAATCAGGCTGAACGCGCATCCGCAGGTGGTGGAGGATCACCGGGAGGGAGAGCGAGTCTGCAGAGGCTTTCCTGAAAGAGAGGGGGTCCTAGTCACATCTGGGGGCTTCCCAGCCCAGGGTCCCAGCCCAGGGAGAAGAGATTCCAATAACTCTGTAGAAACCAGAGGGGATTTCAGCCATCTTGGTGAGATGAAAGGTGACTGAGCCCCTAGATATCCCTTTGAAGGACCCACATGAAGGTTTTCTGACCTGCAGACACTCACCCAGGACATCGGTGGTGGGTCTGAGCCTCACATGGGATTCATTCTGAAAAAGTCTCCATTACCTGAAGTCAGAAAGAGGGCTGGAAAGGCAGCTACCATTGTGCCTTAGTCCCTCCCCTCTACAGACCTCTCCCACCGAGCCATTAGGAGACACTGGTCTGAGGGGATCAGCCCACCCTGCCTAACCTACAGACTGCCAGGGGCAGTTGTTTATGGCTGGCTGCCAAGCCCTGAGCTGAGTGATTCACAGTGAAGTATTCACAGCCTGACAGCCATTGATGTGAGCAGCTTTTCTAATCCCAGCTACAGCGGACAGCGCTGTAAGCCCCATTTCAGAGATAAGGTTGGGCAGATTGCTGCTGCCAACACGAACTTGGACAGATATCAGGGACTTGTGGGCCAGTCCCAGATAGCAGTTGGTCTTGCTTGATCTGGGTCATCTGCAGGAACTTAAAAACAGTTACCAAATTAGCAGTAAGACTGAGGCTGCATTGATCTGATTGCCACTGTCTCTCTGAGACCCCGCCCCACCCAACCGGCAGACTGCCCAGGGCACTGTTATTAACTTGCTGCCAAGCTCAGCTCTGAGTGATTCAGAACCAAGTGTTCACAGCTGGGCGGCCATCGTTGTGAGTGGCCTTTCCAATCGCAGCAAAAGTGGCCAGCACTGTAAGCTACATTTCAATTCCCAGAAGGCTATGAGCCACATGGCAGAGTGAGAGACAACCCAGATCTCTCCCCTTGAAACAACAATAAGCTGAACATCTAAAACTCAACAAAAAAAAAACACCCAAACTGCACACCAGCATGTCTGAGAGTGAGCTCTGCACATAAGAGCTACCACAGGTACTTTAAGGCATTATATAAAGCAGGGATCCAAGAGACATAGACGCCACCTACTGGAAACCAAAAGAAAAGCTTCCTTGCAACAGGCTAAAGAGAGACCTTTATATAATAAATATTCTTTCTGGAAAAACAACAGAAGACACTTCCATTAATGCCCAGGCAGAGAAATAGTCCATTAAACAGCATAAATAACCAAGGCGACAAGGCATTTCAGAAAGAAAGAGGAAAATCAAATAAGCTAACAGACATAGAAATATGCAACTTAAATGACAGAGAATTTAGGATGGTACTTCTGAAAAAACTCAGTGAGTTCCGAAACAAATCATATCAACAATTTCAGAAATTAAAAAAACAACTAGATGAGCAGAGCAAAGAGATCGAAACCCTCAAAAAGAACAGAAAAGATCTTCTGGAGATGAAGAACACACTGCAAGAGTTGAAAAATAAAATAGCAAGCTTGGGGAATAAAGCTGACCAAATGGAGGACAGGATCAGTGATATCGAAGACAGAAATTTGGAAATGCTTCAGAAGGAAGAAGAAAGAAACCGAAGAATGAAAAATAATGAAAGAGAAATACAAGAACTAGCAGGTACCATCATGAGAGGAAATATAAGAATAATGGATATTACTGAGGATGAGGAAACGGAGCAGGGACTAGAAAGCATTTTCAGACAAATAGTTGACAAGAATTTCCCAAAGCTAAGGAATGAGCTGGAACTTGGAATTCAAGAAGTCAACAAAATACCCAATTATCTCAACCCAAAAAGGCCTTCACCAAGACACAATGTATTAAAATTATCGAAAATCAATGACAAAGATAGAATTCTCAGGGCAGCCAGGGAGAAGAAAATGATAACATAAAGGTAAACCCATTAGATTATCATCGAACTTCTCAGAGCAGACCTTACAAGCCAAAAAGGAATGGAATTAAATATTTAAACTAGTAAGTGTAAGGAACTACCAGCCTAGAATACTGTATCCAGCTAAGCTCCTCTTTAGATATGAAGAAGAAATTAAGACCTTTCCAGACAAACAAAAATTGAGGGAATTCTCCACCACGAGGCCTGCACTACAGGAAATACTGAAAAGGGTCAGCTCACGTAAAACGAAATGACAAAACAAACAAACAAACAAACGTAATTAGGAGTAAAGTGATGATCAGGCAAATAGAAGCAGAGGAGTGCAACCGTAACTAAGAATAGGCATTACAGCTTAAATAATAAGACATGAATTGCTATAGCAAGATAATAATGAACTTTCAGCATACATAGGGACAAATTGAGATAACAATGACTGAAAAGGGGAGTATTCAAAGATCCAGATTTGCAAAGGGGAATGGAGATAAGGCACGTGCAAAAGAAAATGGATGACTGTATATATATATATATAACTGTCCTTTTTATATCCGTAATGGTAACCACACACCAAAGATTTAGAACTGAAGTATATAACATAAAATAAGAAGAACCAGAGGCAAAACCCACAAAAGCCAACCAAAATAAAGAAAACAGAAACACAAGGACAAGGAAGCAATGGAAACATCGAGCTACCAGAAAGCAAATGATAAAATGGCTGTAAGAAGACCTCATATTTCAATAACTGCCCTAAATGTAAATGGAATGAACTCACCAATAAAAAGGCACAGAGTTGCAGATTGGATCAAAAAACAAAACCCAAACATACGCTGCCTCCAGGAGACACATCTCAGATCCAAAGGCAAATATGACCTCAAAGTGAAAGGGTGGAAAATGATATTTCAAGCAAATGGCATTCAGAGAAAAGCAGAAGTAGCAGATGAACTAGACTTCAAAATAAAAAACGTAAAGAAAGATTCTGAGGGACACTTCATAATGACAAAGGAAATCATGCACCAAGAAGACATAACAATTATTAATATCTATGCTCCCAATGAGGGAGCCCTGAAACATGTAAAGCAATTACTAACAGAACTAAAGAGAGAAACAGACCAAAACACTATCATAGTAGGGGACCTAATACCCCACTGTCCGATATGGAGAGATCATCCAAACAGAAAATCAATAAGGAAATAACATCCTTAAATGACACATTAGACCAACTGAACATAATTGACATTTATAGAGCCTTCCATCCCCAAACAGCTGCTTATACATTCTTCTCTAGTGCACATGAAATATTCTCAAGAATTGGCCACATACTGGGACACAGAGATAGCCTCAACAAGTAAAAGAGGGTTGAAATCTTACCAACCATATTCTCTGATCATAATGCTTTGAAACTAGAGATCAACTGCATAACGAAAGCAGGAAGAACCACAAATGCATGGAGATTAAACAACATGCTACTGAAGAATAACTGGGTCAGGGAAGAAATAAAAAGAGAGATCAAGAGATACATAGAAACGAATGATAACGATAGTACAACATATCAAAATTTGGGGGACACAGTAAAAGAAGTCATAAGAGGAAAATTCATATCATTACAGGCCTACCTCCAAAAACAAAAACAAACCCAAATAAACAACCTAACGCTTCATCTTCAAAAACTAGAAAAGGAAGAACAAATGAAGCCTAAAGTCAGCAGAAGGAAAGAAATAATCAAAATTAGAGCAGAAATAAATGAAATTGAAAACAAACAAAAAAAGACAATGGAAAAACTAAATGCAACAAAGAGCTGGTTCTTTGAGAACTTTAATAAAATTGACATACTCTTGGCTAGACTCACTAAAGAAAAAAGAGAAAGGACACAAATAACCAAAATCAGGGATGAAAGAGGAGAAATTACGACTGATATTGCAGAAATACAAAGGATCATGCAGGAATACTGTGAAAAAGTATATAATACCAAATATAATAACCTAGAAGAAATGGACCTGTACTTGGAAAAATACAATCTTCCTAGACTGAATCAAGAAGAACTGAGAAATCTAAATAGACCAATCAGCAGTATGGAAATTGAAACAATCATCAAAAACCTACCAAAAAGTAAAAGTCCAGGACCAGATGGCTTCACCAATGAATTCTACCAAACATTCAAAGAAGATTTAATGCCTATTCTCCTCCAACTCTTCCAAAAAATCGAAGAAGAGGCAATACTTCCCAACTCATTTTATGAGGCCAATATTACCCTGATACTGAAACCTGGTAAAGATAACACAAAAAAAGAAAACTACAGACCAATATCTCTCATGAACACAGAAACAAAAATCCTAAATAAGATACTAGCAAACCAAACGCAGCAACATATTAAAAAGATTATACACCACAATCAAGTGGGCTTCATCCCAGGGGCACAGAAATGGTTCAACATACGCAAATCGATTAATGTGATATATCACATAAACAAATTAAAAAATAAGAATCATATGATCATATCAATAGATGCAGAAAAAGCCTTCGACAAGATACAGCATCCATTTATGATCAAAACACTTCACAAAATCAGTATAGAAGGAAAGCACCTTAACACAATTAAGGCCATATAAGTCAAACCCTCAGCCAACATTATACTTAATGGTGAAAAACTAAAAACCTTCCCTCTAAGATCAGGAACAAGGCAAGGATGTCCACTATCGCCACCGTTATTCAATATAACATTGGAGGTCCTAGCGAGTGCAATCAGACAAGAGAAAAGATATAAAAGGCATCCAAATAGGAAACGAAGAAGTCAAACTGTCACTATTGGCAGATGACATGATTCTCTATATAGAAAACCCTAAAGACTCCACAAGAACACTACTGGAAAAGATAAGCGAATACAGTAAAGTTTCTGGTTACAAAATCAACATTTAAAAATCCACAGCGTTCCTATACTCTAACAACGAAGTGTCAGAAAAAGAAGTGGAAAAAATAATTTCTTTTGCAATTGCAACAAAAAGAATAAAATACCTAGGAATAAATTTAACAAAACATGTGAAGGACCTATATGATGAAAACTATAAGACTCTATTAAAAGAAATCGAAGCAGAGACGAAGAAATGGAAAGATATTCCGTGTTCTTGGATTGGAAGAATCAACATAGTTAAAACGACCATATTACCTAAAGCATTATACAAATTTAATGCAATCCCCATCAAAATCCCATCTGGAGTTTTTAAATAAATAGAACAAAAAGTCATCAGATTCCTATGGAAGCACAAAAGACTCTGAATTGCCAAAGCTATCCTGAGAAAAAAGAACAAGGCCGGAGGTATCACTCTGCCTGACTTCAAATTGTATTACAAAGCGACAGTAATCAAAATGGCATGGTACTGGCAGCAAAACAGACGCACAGACCAGTGGAACAGAATCGAGAGTCCAGAAGTAAACCCATATTTACATGGGTCAAGAATTTTCGACAAAAATTCTTTGCTCATATAAATATGCAGTGGAGAAAAGAAAGTCTCTTCAATAAATGGTGCTGGGAAAACTGGAAAGCCACTTGCAAAAGAATGTAACTAGACTGTTGTCTATCACCACACACCAAAATTAACTCAAAATGGAATAAGGACCTGAATATAAGACCCGAAACAATAAAATGCATAGAAGAAAACATAGGAATGAAACTCAAGGACCTTGGACTTAAAGAGGATTTTAGGAATATGACCTCAAAGGCAAGGGAAGTAAAAGCAAAAATAAATGAATGGGACTAAATCAAACTAAAAAGCTTCTGCTCAGCAAAAGAAACCATCAACAAGGGAAAGAGACAGCCATCAGAATGGGAAAATATATTTGCAAGCAAGGCCTCTGATAAGGGCCTAATATCCAACATATACACAGAACTCATATGACTCAATAACAATAAAAAACAAAGGATCTAATTAAAAAATGAGCAGAGGACCTGAACAGATACTTCTCCCTAGAGGACATACAAATGGCCAAAAAATATATGAAAAGATGCTCGACATCGCTAGCTATTAGGGAAATGCAAATCAAAACCACAATGAGATACCATCTCACACCTGTTAGAATGGCTATAATCAACAGGACAAGTAACAACAAATGCTGGAGAGAATGCGGAGTAAAAGGAACCCTCACACATTGCAAATGGGACTGCAAATTGGTACAGCCACTATGGAAAACAGTATGGAGGTTCCTCAAAAAAACAAGAATTGATCTACCATGTGATCCAGCAATCCTCCACTGAGTATTTACCCCAAAGACTTAAAAGATGATATCCATACAGATATTTGCACACCAATGTTCATAGCAGCATTATTCACGGTGGTCAGGACACAGAAGCCACCGAAGTGTCCTATGATAGATGATTGGCTATAGAAGCTGTAGTACAAAGTGACAGTAATCAAAACGGCATGGTGTTGGCAGAAAAACAGACAAACTGACCAGTGGAAGAGAATCGAGAGTCCAGAAGTAAACCCATATTTATACAGGCAAACAATTTTTGACAAAAATGTGAAAAACATACAATGGAATATTACTTAGCCATAAGAAGAGATGTAATACTGCCATTTGCGACAACCTGGATGGACCTCGAGATAATCATGCTAAGTGAAATAAGCCAGACAGAAATAGTTTAAAATCACATGATATCACTTATATGTGGGATATAAACCTAAAAGGAACAAATGAACAGGACAAACAAACAGAGACTCATGGATATGGACTATAGACTAGTGGTTATCAGAGGGTAGGGCGTGGGGGAAGAGTGGGAGGTAGATGGGGTAAAGAGAGTCAAATATAGGGGGTAGGGGGATGGTGAATTGGGTAAAGGGGACCATATATATGGTAGCTGAAGGAAACTGGACTTTGGGTGATAAACACATAATAGGATATACAGTTATCAAATTATAATGTACACCTGAAAAATGATATAATTGCATTAACCAATGTTACTCCAATAAACTTAATAATAAAAAAAAAAACAGGTAGTGGACCTGATGAGACGTTTCTCCAAGAAGACATATAGATGATCAACAAACATATGAAAAGATGCTCAACATCACTAATCATCAGGGAAATACAAATTAAAACCACAAGATATCATCTCACACTTGTCGGAATGGCTATCCAATAAATCAACAAATAACAAATATCGGCAATGATGTAGAGAAAAAAGAACCCTCAAGTACTGTTGATGGGATTGTAAATTGGCATGGCCATCATAAAAACAGTATGGGGTTTCCTCAAAAAATTAAAAACAGAGCTTCTGTATGATCCAACAACCCCACCTCTGAGTGTTTATCCGAAGAAATTCAAAATACTGATTCAAAAAGACATACACACTCCTATGTTCTTTACAGCATTATGTACAATAGCCAAGATATGGAAGCAACCTAAGTGTCCACTGAAAGATGAATGAACAAAGAAGACATGGAACATAAATATAATGGAATATTACTTGGCCATAAAATAGAATGAAATCTTGCCATTCGAGACTACAGTGATAGACCTAGGTGGTATTATGCTAAGTTAAATAAGTCAGACAGAAAAAGACAAATACCATATAATTTTACTTATATGTGGAATCTAAAAAACAAATTAAATAAACAAAACAGAAACAAACTCATAGATACAGAGAACAAATTGATGACTGCCAGATGGGAGGCAGTCTGGAGGATGGGTGAAAAAAGGAAAATAAATCTTCTATCTTACTCTAGTGGCTAACTTGGATTATAGAAAGCTTGGATTCTTTTTTTATTCTGTTACTAATTCTTAATAAATAAACTCTGGGAAAAATAAAATAAAATTCTCACCGCCCTGAACCTTCCAACCCCCTTTTCAATACTATACAGAGGAAGTTCTCGCATTTCTGTTCATTTTCTGTAGTCATACCATGGCCAAGCTCTAAGAAATCATCCGTCATATGTTAGGACCAGCCCAGGGTCCTAGTACTTGATCCTGAGTCCACAGTGAGTGTTGCCATACCACTAAATTCTCTCCCCCAACCCCATTCTCTGTCCAACGCTCTGGGTTCACAACACTATGCTCATTGAGTCTTGATGGTTCCCACTAGTTGGGACTTGTCATTCCTTCGGCATATAAGCTTTCTTCCTGACTTTCCAGCTCAGGCTATATTGATACTTGACCCTAGTCATTGTCCTGGAAGCAATAAATTGGGAAGGAAGCAATAAACTGGAAGGAAGAACAAGAATTATCTTGTGAGATGCCTGACTCAGGTGAAGTCACTCCATGCTCTCTAGGCCAGAGAGGCTTCTTTCTCTTACAAGGGGAAGGTAACTACATTTGCTAGGTTCAGGGCCCTGGAAATTTAAGATTCTTGGGCTCACCCACCTATATATTCCCATCCAACATTTTCAAGTCCCACACTTGAATTAACAAGAGCCTGTCTTTTCTTCAATTCAAAATACAGTTGACAAAAGGTATTGTGCTCCACAATCATCATTATTAATATTGCTCCTATTCTCTTTAGATACTATGGCCACAACATATTCCAGTGCCTCACCTTCTACCTGTACCTCTGCCCAGGATTCTATAGGTGAGAATTTTAATAATTGTTATGTCTCTGCATGTTAGGGTTATTACCACCCAACTGATCACCAGGAATGGGATTCTTATTGCCAGAACCCTAGTGAGCAATGCAACACCAAAATCTCATCTTGAGGCGCTGCTCTCTTGGGCCACTCCTGATACCAATGTCTTGGCCTGGGTTTCCCAGAAGGCAGAGCATGAGGCCTTTGGTTGGTGTGCTAGCTACTCCTTTATTGAGGAGTGTAATCCTGGTGAGGGTGGGGAGGAGAAGAGAGGGAGAGCCACTATAAGGACACATTACTGAACTGACTGCTAACAAGTGCAACTGATGGCTCAACCTTGCAAGAACATTTTTAAAACCTGTATGTCTCAGGAACATCTTCTAGGAGGAAGGAAGAGGGAAGAAATTTCCACTAGCTCCTTTTTCCATTGATCAAAATTTTGCCTCACTAATCATTAACTACCAAGAACTTTTAGGTTTCACATGTGTAGGCACTGAGTGGGGTTCTGTAGTCCACACCACGACATCAAAATGGAAGCCCAGGGATATGAGGTAAGACATTCATGGTACATAGTGCAAGCATCAAGCAAGACTGTCTAGTTTTACCTTCATGAAGTCAGACAGAACCCACCACCCAGTGCTGGAAGCAGCAAAGGCCTTTGAAACTAGAGACAGATCAGGCTGAGAGGGTCTAAGATGATATAAAATCAGAACTGATAGAGATTAGGGAACAAAGGGGTCAATGGCAAAGTGGAGAGTACATGCTTCATAAGGAGAGCAGTTGTACTCAGCCCCAGCTAATTACTAGATCTTTGGAGTTTTTTTCAAGAAGCTATCTGAGAGGTTATCTGCATTTCTTTTAAAGTTCACAATGAATTCCAATTTAAAACACAATGTGGGCCAACATCATGCAAGTCCAAGAAAACATGTCTGAATATTGCCCATGGAGGCCCACCTGTGTGCAGTTTCTGATCTATTTATCTTTTGAAATGGACCCAGAGTGGAAAGGGGCAGAGCTAGGGTAGTGCTGCATCTCCTGACTCCCAGATCAGTTTTCTTTACTTTTAGAAGGTGCTGTCTGAGCACTCATGGCTTCCAGTCTCCAGAAGGATTCCTAATATGCCCTGAGGCAGGCCTTCCCCTCTCCAGCATCTAAGTGCACAGAGTAAAAGCATTTTCTGGCAAAGTGAATTTGTCCTGCCCTGTCCCTTGCAGTGACTGCCTCTTTGCATCAAGTTGGTGCTGGTACTCAGGTCCCAGTGACTCTCAGCCTTGTTGGCCTGGCTAATGAGATGGAGCCAGTGGATTCCCACCACACCGCTAACGTGAGCTGGGGAACCCATCAATCCTGCTTCCCCATTGCTGAGGATGCCCTGAATGACAGATGAAGGACTCTGGTCATGAATCATCACTCTTACCTGTCCTCATCTCCCAGCCAGCTTCATGGAGCTGGGAAGATGAATGTCTGCAGAATCTCACCTGCTCTTATGAATAATTTCTCTTTAAAAGAGGCCACTTATCAGTAATTAATTACTTTCCTTTGTTAGCATAAATAAAGCCTGAGAAGTAGGGAGGGGTGAAGAGATGCTGCTTGCTCATCTTCTCATCTGCTGCCACTGCTGCCTCCATCATTCCCCTGTCACAAGGGTTGGCCCCCAGCCTCAGTTTGCCTTCCTGCTGTGGAAAAGCAAAGCCAGAGTCTTAAGGAAAGCTGTTCCAGCTGGTGGCATCTACTCTGGCAGATGGCATACAGCTGTTTCTGGTGACATCTGGATGAGCACAATCAGCTCCAATTGACAATTTCTTTTAATCTTGAATTAAATGTCACATGTTGCCACTTTTTTTGTGGACCATATACACCCCTGTTTCTGTTGTCTATAACTACAGAATAAGATGTTACTGGCCATAGACCACTTCATAGAAAGCCAATCTTGTCCCTCTACAGTCTCTGTCAGTAGGAGCATGATGAAGTACCTGGAATAGCAGGGCTGACTCTGGGAAGGATGAACATCTGAATCACAAAACAAGGACGGTAGAAAATGGAGGTTTAATCTGTGCTCGTCTTGCTCCCCCAGGGCACTTCTTGGTGGGGGTCATGTGTGGCATTGGGATGAGTACTTGGAAGTGGTAGTGGTTTCCGCCATTGGTACACATCAGAGGTGCAATTTCAGAGATGCCCTACGTGGGAAAAAATGGCAGGAACCAGGGCAGGGGGCCAGACAGGCAGAGAAGTCTCTGACTCCTCCCACTCTGAGCAAAAGCAAAGAAAAAAGACAGCAGATTTCAGCTTAGTTTGTACCCTGTTTAGGGACTATGGCTAACTTTTTTAATGCCACAACCAGGGGACCAGAAAGAAGAGATTTTTCTCTGGACCTCATTCCTAAGATCCAAGTTCTTTCCTCATTACTCATATCCAGAGTACCTTATCTTATGGTGACCTCAGCAGCATCATATAGGCCATTCAAAAGCACAATTTTTATAGCTCTCCCTTACCCCCACCCATTCTCCAGCAGCTATGGGGACATCTTGAAGTCATAAATCTGGTCATGCCATCCCCTTGATTAAAATCTTTGAATGGCTTTCCATTGTCTTCATGAGCAAGCTCAAAGACCGAAACTGGCCTGGAGTGTGCCCTGGCCCCTACCTATTCTTGACCCTCATCATGTACCCCTTTTTCCTCACTCAGGCCACACAGATCTTCTTTCAGCTTCTAGGAGCCTTCTGCTTCTCCTAACCCCAGGACCTTTGCACTTATTAATTTCTCTGCCTGAAACTAATAATGGTCTCCCCACCAAATTCCCACCCCTACCCTCTCATTTAGTTAACTTCTGTTTTTCTTTAGGTCTTGGTTTAAGTGTCAGGACCCACAGGAAGCATTTCTTACTGCTCCAGACTAGATTAGACAGGCCATGTTCTCCCATAGCACCCTGACCTCCCCTTTAGTCAGTGCACCTAAAACAATCTGCTTAACATTTATTCTCCCCACCAGACTACATGTCCATTAGATGAAAGTCTGCATCCTGTTCACTGCTCCTTCCCCAGTGATGAGTACAGAATTCCACAAAAGAGCCCTTGTGGAATGAACAAATGAGGGAGAAAGTACATACAAAAGAATCAAATTTCAGGCCTGACCATTGTCTGCATGATGGGTCTCACTACAGACTCACCTCTCCCAGGCTTTGTCATCTCCTGTCTCTGGCCCTTCCTCCACCATTGGAGGTCTCTACTCTCTACTATGACTTACCTCAGCTACAACCATCTCTCCTTGTCTTTTATGGTTCCTGGAAGTGAAAGTTCCTGGCTCTGACCTAAAGCCTACCTCCTCTTTGGCTCTAGGATAAAATGGCTCTCTTTAAGGCCCAAGAATCCCAGCCACACTGACTCCTCTCTCTGAGGAGGATGTCTGACTGGAGCTTCCCCAAGCTGTGTCTCCTTCTGCCCCAGGAGCTCTGGAACCTTGAAAGTCCATGCTCCAGCTTCCACCCATCATCAGGGAAAGGCCCAGAGCTCACTCTGCCCACTGAATAGCTTTTCATACTCCAATTGGGATCACAGTCTCATCTCAGACAACATCAGCATAAAACAAACAGTACAGCGCATTTGAAATTCGACTGCTGCTCGATCCTTCTGTCTTCAGTGGCCTGAAGTGAGACCAAAATCTAGCATGTTTTAGGGAGTCTTGGAGCTGTTTGCCACAGGATGGTAATGTAATGAGAAGAGAGAGGTGAGTGCTAATATGCATTCTCTGAGAACCCTGAGAGCATTTTTTTTCTTTTTTTTTTAAATTAAGTTTATTGGGATAACATTGGTTAATATGATTATATAATTTTCAGGTGTACATTATAATTTAACATCTGTATATTCTATTGTGTGTTTACCACCCAAAGTCCAGTTCCCTTCAGCTACCATATATTTGACCTCCTTTATCCATTTGACCCTCCCGTTACCCCCCTATATTTGACTCCCTTTGCCCCATCTAAGTCTCCCCTCTTTCCCCACACCCTACTCTCTGGTAACCACTAGTCTATAGTCCATGAGTCTCTGTTTGTTTGTCCTGTTCATTTGTTCCTTTTAGGTTTATATCCCACATATAAGTGATATCATGTGATTTTAAACTATTTCTGTCTGGCTTATTTCACTTAGCATGATTATCTCGAGGTCCATCCAGGTTGTCGCAAATGGCAGTATTACATCTCTTCTTATGGCTAAGTAATATTCCATTGTATGTTTTTCACATTTTTGTCAAAAATTGTTTGCCTGTATAAATATGGGTTTACTTCTGGACTCTCGATTCTCTTCCACTGGTCAGTTTGTCTGTTTTTCTGCCAACACCATGCCGTTTTGATTACTGTCACTTTGTACTACAGCTTCTATAGCCAATCATCTATCATAGGACACTTCGGTGGCTTCTGTGTCCTGACCACCGTGAATAATGCTGCTATGAACATTGGTGTGCAAATATCTGTATGGATATCATCTTTTAAGTCTTTGGGGTAAATACTCAGTGGAGGATTGCTGGATCACATGGTAGATCAATTCTTGTTTTTTTGAGGAACCTCCATACTGTTTTCCATAGTGGCTGTACCAATTTGCAGTCCCATTTGCAATGTGTGAGGGTTCCTTTTACTCCGCATTCTCTCCAGCATTTGTTGTTACTTGTCCTGTTGATTATAGCCATTCTAACAGGTGTGAGATGGTATCTCATTGTGGTTTTGATTTGCATTTCCCTAATAGCTAGCGATGTCGAGCATCTTTTCATATATTTTTTGGCCATTTGTATGTCCTCTAGGGAGAAGTATCTGTTCAGGTCCTCTGCTCATTTTTTAATTAGATCCTTTGTTTTTTATTGTTATTGAGTCATATGAGTTCTGTGTATATGTTGGATATTAGGCCCTTATCAGAGGCCTTGCTTGCAAATATATTTTCCCATTCTGATGGCTGTCTCTTTCCCTTGTTGATGGTTTCTTTTGCTGAGCAGAAGCTTTTTAGTTTGATTTAGTCCCATTCATTTATTTTTGCTTTTACTTCCCTTGCCTTTGAGGTCATATTCCTAAAATCCTCTTTAAGTCCAAGGTCCTTGAGTTTCATTCCTATGTTTTCTTCTATGCATTTTATTGTTTCGGGTCTTATATTCAGGTCCTTATTCCATTTTGAGTTAATTTTGGTGTGTGGTGATAGACAACAGTCTAGTTACATTCTTTTGCAAGTGGCTTTCCAGTTTTCCCAGCACCATTTATTGAAGAGACTTTCTTTTCTCCACTGCATATTTATATGAGCAAAGAATTTTTGTCGAAAATTCTTGACCCATGTAAATATGGGTTTACTTCTGGACTCTCGATTCTGTTCCACTGGTCTGTGCGTCTGTTTTGCTGCCAGTACCATGCCATTTTGATTACTGTCGCTTTGTAATACAATTTGAAGTCAGGCAGAGTGATACCTCCGGCCTTGTTCTTTTTTCTCAGGATAGCTTTGGCAATTCAGAGTCTTTTGTGCTTCCATAGGAATCTGATGACTTTTTGTTCTATTTATTTAAAAACTCCAGATGGGATTTTGATGGGGATTGCATTAAATTTGTATAATGCTTTAGGTAATATGGTCGTTTTAACTATGTTGATTCTTCCAATCCAAGAACACGGAATATCTTTCCATTTCTTCGTCTCTGCTTCGATTTCTTTTAATAGAGTCTTATAGTTTTCATCATATAGGTCCTTCACATGTTTTGTTAAATTTATTCCTAGGTATTTTATTCTTTTTGTTGCAATTGCAAAAGAAATTATTTTTTCCACTTCTTTTTCTGACACTTCGTTGTTAGAGTATAGGAACGCTGTGGATTTTTAAATGTTGATTTTGTAACCAGAAACTTTACTGTATTCGCTTATCTTTTCCAGTAGTGTTCTTGTGGAGTCTTTAGGGTTTTCTATATAGAGAATCATGTCATCTGCCAATAGTGACAGTTTGACTTCTTCGTTTCCTATTTGGATGCCTTTTATATCTTTTCTCTTGTCTGATTGCACTCGCTAGGACCTCCAATGTTATATTGAATAACGGTGGCGATAGTGGACATCCTTGCCTTGTTCCTGATCTTAGAGGGAAGGTTTTTAGTTTTTCACCATTAAGTATAATGTTGGCTGAGGGTTTGACTTATATGGCCTTAATTGTGTTAAGGTGCTTTCCTTCTATACTGATTTTGTGAAGTGTTTTGATCATAAATGGATGCTGTATCTTGTCGAAGGCTTTTTCTGCATCTATTGATATGATCATATGATTCTTATTTTTTAATTTGTTTATGTGATATATCACATTAATCGATTTGCGTATGTTGAACCATTTCTGTGCCCCTGGGATGAAGCCCACTTGATTGTGGTGTATAATCTTTTTAATATGTTGCTGCGTTTGGTTTGCTAGTATCTTATTTAGGATTTTTGTTTCTGTGTTCATGAGAGATATTGGTCTGTAGTTTTCTTTTTTTGTGTTATCTTTACCAGGTTTCAGTATCAGGGTAATATTGGCCTCATAAAATGAGTTGGGAAGTATTGCCTCTTCTTCGATTTTTTGGAAGAGTTGGAGGAGAATAGGCATTAAATCTTCTTTGAATGTTTGGTAGAATTCATTGGTGAAGCCATCTGGTCCTGGACTTTTACTTTTTGGTAGGTTTTTGATGATTGTTTCAATTTCCATACTGCTGATTGGTCTATTTAGATTTCTCAGTTCTTCTTGATTCAGTCTAGGAAGATTGTATTTTTCCAAGTACAGGTCCATTTCTTCTAGGTTATTATATTTGGTATTATATACTTTTTCACAGTATTCCTGCATGATCCTTTGTATTTCTGCAATATCAGTCGTAATTTCTCCTCTTTCATCCCTGATTTTGGTTATTTGTGTCCTTTCTCTTTTTTCTTTAGTGAGTCTAGCCAAGAGTATGTCAATTTTATTAAAGTTCTCAAAGAACCAGCTCTTTGTTGCATTTAGTTTTTCCATTGTCTTTTTTTGTTTGTTTTCAATTTCATTTATTTCTGCTCTAATTTTGATTATTTCTTTCCTTCTGCTGACTTTAGGCTTCATTTGTTCTTCCTTTTCTAGTTTTTGAAGATGAAGCGTTAGGTTGTTTATTTGGGTTTGTTTTTGTTTTTGGAGGTAGGCCTGTAATGATATGAATTTTCCTCTTATGACTTCTTTTACTGTGTCCCCCAAATTTTGATATGTTGTACTATCGTTATCATTCGTTTCTATGTATCTCTTGATCTCTCTTTTTATTTCTTCCCTGACCCAGTTATTCTTCAGTAGCATGTTGTTTAATCTCCATGCATTTGTGGTTCTTCCTGCTTTCGTTATGCAGTTGATCTCTAGTTTCAAAGCATTATGATCAGAGAATATGGTTGGTAAGATTTCAACCCTCTTTTACTTGTTGAGGCTATCTCTGTGTCCCAGTATGTGGCCAATTCTTGAGAATATTTCATGTGCACTAGAGAAGAATGTATAAGCAGCTGTTTGGGGATGGAAGGCTCTATAAATGTCAATTATGTTCAGTTGGTCTAATGTGTCATTTAAGGATGTTATTTCCTTATTGATTTTCTGTTTGGATGATCTCTCCATATCGGACAGTGGGGTATTAGGTCCCCTACTATGATAGTGTTTTGGTCTGTTTCTCTCTTTAGTTCTGTTAGTAATTGCTTTACATGTTTCAGGGCTCCCTCATTGGGAGCATAGATATTAATAATTGTTATGTCTTCTTGGTGCATGATTTCCTTTGTCATTATGAAGTGTCCCTCAGAATCTTTCTTTACGTTTTTTATTTTGAAGTCTAGTTCATCTGCTACTTCTGCTTTTCTCTGAATGCCATTTGCTTGAAATATCATTTTCCACCCTTTCACTTTGAGGTCATATTTGCCTTTGGATCTGAGATGTGTCTCCTGGAGGCAGCGTATGTTTGGGTTTTGTTTTTTGATCCAATCTGCAACTCTGTGCCTTTTTATTGGTGAGTTCATTCCATTTACATTTAGGGCAGTTATTGAAATATGAGGTCTTCTTACAGCCATTTTATCATTTGCTTTCTGGTAGCTCGATGTTTCCATTGCTTCCTTGTCCTTGTGTTTCTGTTTTCTTTATTTTGGTTGGCTTTTGTGGGTTTTGCCTCTGGTTCTTCTTATTTTATGTTATATACTTCAGTTCTAAATCTTTGGTGTGTGGTTACCATTACGGATATAAAAAGGACAGTTATATATATATATATACAGTCATCCATTTTCTTTTGCACGTGCCTTATCTCCATTCCCCTTTGCAAATCTGGATCTTTGAATACTCCCCTTTTCAGTCATTGTTATCTCAATTTGTCCCTATGTATGCTGAAAGTTCATTATTATCTTGCTATAGCAATTCATGTCTTATTATTTAAGCTGTAATGCCTATTCTTAGTTACGGTTGCACTCCTCTGCTTCTATTTGCCTGATCATCACTTTACTCCTAATTACGTTTGTTTGTTTGTTTGTTTTGTCATTTCGTTTTACGTGAGCTGACCCTTTTCAGTATTTCCTGTAGTGCAGGCCTCGTGGTGGAGAATTCCCTCAATTTTTGTTTGTCTGGAAAGGTCTTAATTTCTTCTTCATATCTAAAGAGGAGCTTAGCTGGATACAGTATTCTAGGCTGGTAGTTCCTTACACTTACTAGTTTAAATATTTAATTCCATTCCTTTTTGGCTTGTAAGGTCTGCTCTGAGAAGTTCGATGATAATCTAATGGGTTTACCTTTATGTTATCATTTTCTTCTCCCTGGCTGCCCTGAGAATTCTATCTTTGTCATTGATTTTCGATAATTTTAATACATTGTGTCTTGGTGAAGGCCTTTTTGGGTTGAGATAATTGGGTATTTTGTTGACTTCTTGAATTCCAAGTTCCAGCTCATTCCTTAGCTTTGGGAAATTCTTGTCAACTATTTGTCTGAAAATGCTTTCTAGTCCCTGCTCCGTTTCCTCATCCTCAGTAATATCCATTATTCTTATATTTCCTCTCATGATGGTACCTGCTAGTTCTTGTATTTCTCTTTCATTATTTTTCATTCTTCGGTTTCTTTCTTCTTCCTTCTGAAGCATTTCCAAATTTCTGTCTTCGATATCACTGATCCTGTCCTCCATTTGGTCAGCTTTATTCCCCAAGCTTGCTATTTTATTTTTCAACTCTTGCAGTGTGTTCTTCATCTCCAGAAGATCTTTTCTGTTCTTTTTGAGGGTTTCGATCTCTTTGCTCTGCTCATCTAGTTGTTTTTTTAATTTCTGAAATTGTTGATATGATTTGTTTCGGAACTCACTGAGTTTTTTCAGAAGTACCATCCTAAATTCTCTGTCATTTAAGTTGCATATTTCTATGTCTGTTAGCTTATTTGATTTTCCTCTTTCTTTCTGAAATGCCTTGTCGCCTTGGTTATTTATGCTGTTTAATGGACTATTTCTCTGCCTGGGCATTAATGGAAGTGTCTTCTGTTGTTTTTCCAGAAAGAATATTTATTATATAAAGGTCTCTCTTTAGCCTGTTGCAAGGAAGCTTTTCTTTTGGTTTCCAGTAGGTGGCGTCTATGTCTCTTGGATCCCTGCTTTATATAATGCCTTAAAGTACCTGTGGTAGCTCTTATGTGCAGAGCTCACTCTCAGACATGCTGGTGTGCAGTTTGGGTGTTTTTTTTTTGTTGAGTTTTAGATGTTCAGCTTATTGTTGTTTCAAGGGGAGAGATCTGGGTTGTCTCTCACTCTGCCATGTGGCTCATAGCCTTCTGGGAATTGAAATGTAGCTTACAGTGCTGGCCACTTTTGCTGCGATTGGAAAGGCCACTCACAACGATGGCCGCCCAGCTGTGAACACTTGGTTCTGAATCACTCAGAGCTGAGCTTGGCAGCAAGTTAATAACAGTGCCCTGGGCAGTCTGCCGGTTGGGTGGGGCGGGGTCTCAGAGAGACAGTGGCAATCAGATCAATGCAGCCTCAGTCTTACTGCTAATTTGGTAACTGTTTTTAAGTTCCTGCAGATGACCCAGATCAAGCAAGACCAACTGCTATCTGGGACTGGCCCACAAGTCCCTGATATCTGTCCAAGTTCGTGTTGGCAGCAGCAATCTGCCCAACCTTATCTCTGAAATGGGGCTTACAGCGCTGTCCGCTGTAGCTGGGATTAGAAAAGCTGCTCACATCAATGGCTGTCAGGCTGTGAATACTTCACTGTGAATCACTCAGCTCAGGGCTTGGCAGCCAGCCATAAACAACTGCCCCTGGCAGTCTGTAGGTTAGGCAGGGTGGGCTGATCCCCTCAGACCAGTGTCTCCTAATGGCTCGGTGGGAGAGGTCTGTAGAGGGGAGGGACTAAGGCACAATGGTAGCTGCCTTTCCAGCCCTCTTTCTGACTTCAGGTAATGGAGACTTTTTCAGAATGAATCCCATGTGAGGCTCAGACCCACCACCGATGTCCTGGGTGAGTGTCTGCAGGTCAGAAAACCTTCATGTGGGTCCTTCAAAGGGATATCTAGGGGCTCAGTCACCTTTCATCTCACCAAGATGGCTGAAATCCCCTCTGGTTTCTACAGAGTTATTGGAATCTCTTCTCCCTGGGCTGGGACCCTGGGCTGGGAAGCCCCCAGATGTGACTAGGACCCCCTCTCTTTCAGGAAAGCCTCTGCAGACTCGCTCTCCCTCCCGGTGATCCTCCACCACCTGCGGATGCGCGTTCAGCCTGATTTGGGACTTTGCCCCTCCTACCGGCTTCGATGTGGCTTCTTTATATTATCAGATGTAGATGTTATGATTAGCTGGACTTCAGGTGATTCTCCACATTGATTATTTCATAATTTGTTTGTAATTTCAATGTGGTCCTGGGAGGAGACTAGCCCTGCTTTTACCTAGTCCACCATATTCCCCCCTGAGAGCATTTCTGTGACATCATTTGCATAGATTTGCATTTCCTATGCTGCCATCTATCCCAGGGTCTGCAACCTCTGGCTAGCAGGCTGGTTTTCTTTGGCAAGCAACCTGGCAGTCCTCATACCTCCAGCCATCCTTGCCATGGACTCTGCTGCTACATCCTCCAATACTCACAGACCCCCCGGAGTGGTGGCTTTGTTTCCTGCTCATCAATAGTCATCCAGGCAATGGCAGCTCAATTGCTAGTCATATTTCTCTGTACTCAGGGCAGAGTGTGCAGTGGATCCTGCTCTCCCCTCATTTCATGCCCACCCCCGCTGTCCCCATCCCACCCCAAGTGGAAAGATCTTGTTAATCCGGCATTTGTTTGTTCATTCGTTCAATTGATTTATTGAGCATTTATTAAATTCCAGGTGCTGTGCTAGGGATTGAGAATGTAAAGAAAGTAAAGGGGCTATCCTGAGGTGCTTCCTCACTCATCATGCCTAGGGATTCAACAACCTGGAGCTGGGTTCTTTCCAGTGTCCTCCTTCTACCATTCCTCACACTGGACCTGAAGTTTCAATGGCTTCACCTTCAGCACCACACCCAAACCTGACTACTAGGTGTCCCCAGTCCACCCATTGGAAGTGGTACCCAAACCTCTTCTAGCAGCATGAGAGCCCTTCCTCTTTGGGAGACAATGTGGGTGGAGCTGTGGGCCACACCCAAACAGGACTACTGGGCTTCTGTACTTCTTTGGGGCTGAAAGGGGCTTCTCACTCCTGTGGGCTGGTTGGGGTCTCAGTGATGGTTTTCCTTTATTGGCTTTTGTCTAAAAATGTGAAAGACAGACAAGGCAGCCAGGAACAAAGAGTGACCGCTGAGTTACATGGATGAAGCACAGAGTTAGTGGCAGAAAGTCCAAGTTCCAGACAAGAGTCTAAAGACTCTGTCCTGGGGACTCTTAGGGGACTATGGTCATGGCCCGACCTCTCTGAGCAGGGCTGTGTTTCGACCAATTCTTAAGAGTCCAAGATTCCAGACAAGAGTCCAAAGGCTTGGTCAGGCAAGGGCAGCTTCCCCATCCAGCTCTGCAAAGGTACAGACTCCATTAACATCTTTCATCCCAGAGGTCTCTCTTTCCTGGTTTCCTATTTCTGTCAGAGGCCTCTGAGTTTTCTCATTCCTCCAGGCTGTAAGTCTCACTCTTCTAAGACACCACGCTCCCATTTATTCCAGCACAAATCCAGTAAGTCACCACATCTTCTCCTGTCCTGCTCCCTATGCTACCATACTAGTTGAGGCTGAAATAACCTCTTGCTGGCACCGTTACTGCATCCTCTTAGCCAGTCTCCCTGTCCTTTGATCTAACTTAGTCTACAGTTAGATTAAATTTCTTAAAACAAAATTTCAGCACCTTTGCATTCAAAAATTTTTGGTGCCTTCTTAAAGCCCATAGAATAAAGTCACTTTCATTCTTGTGCCATAGAGTTTTTTGTTTGTTTCTGATTTTTGTTTTTGTATCACCTAGTGCAATGCCTACTACAAAAAATAATAATGATGGTTAACATTTTGATATAATTACTATGTGCCAAATACTGTTTTAGGTATTTTATATGTATTAACTCATTTAATTCATTCATCAACCATGGGAGGTAACTATTATATTACATTTTACAAATGAATAAACTAAGGCACAAAATAATTAAGAAACTTGCCCCCAATCTCACAGCTAGTAAGTGGTGGAGCTGGGATTTGAATTCTGTGGTCTGACCTCAGAGCTCACACTTTCAGTCACCATGCAGAATATTCCCCTTGATGGATGGGGAAAGAAGGGAAGAATCAATACATGCATTCATAAATCAGTAAATGAAAATGAGTGAGTGAATTAATGAATAAAGATACTCCACACATAGGTCACCAGACAAACATACTGATGTATTTTAAAATAGTTTTATTCTACCTTCTTCTGAGTAGAGACAGTATAACGTAGTGGTTAAGGACATGGACTATGGAGTCAGATAGACCTTCATTTGAATTCTGACACCACCATTTATTGGCCATATAGGTTTGGGCAAATTATTTAAGCTCTGCAAGCCTCTACTCCACAACTGAAATGGGAATTATACTAGCACTATTATAGATGAAATGAAATTATGTGTAGCCAGCACATCACAGAGTAGGACATCAATAATTAGCTGTCATCATTACCATGGGGGCAGGTTCCTTGTTCTCATTGCTCCTGAGGACAGTCCAAGCAGAAAGGTTGAATTGTAAAATGTGATTTGTTCTCTGTTAGTCAGAGACAGCAGATATGATGGGTGATAAGGATTGATGAGGAAGAAACCTGCAAGCTCCTGTGCAGAGAGAGGCTGAAAGAAGAGGGTGGCCCCAGGACAGGGCTCTGGTTTGGAAGGAGGTGGTTGATAAACAATAGTGAGATAGCACCACTATCCAGTGCACTCCTCACATAAAGAGGGTTCTGCAAAGACAGCTTCACTTTTCCTCCCCTGTTCAATATTAAACGTGGTGAGAATTGGTAGAGTCATTTTTTAAGCCATAAAGCATTGCTAACACATTTTTAATATTTCTCTTTTTTGCCATGGGTAGGGTTTTGATTTTTTATTTTATTTTATTTTATTCAAATTCTCTGTTGTTTAGTGAACACAGACTATCTTCCGAAGAATGTAATTTTGTGGATAGATAGATTTAAATGTTATGCTGTGGTCAAATCTATAATGGCTATTTTTCTTTATTGATAATTTCTTGTTTCAGTGTGTCACTACCAAGAAAATTCACTTGGAGGCCAGAATCATCTCTAAAGCAAGTCAAAAACAAGCATTCCTGCTCAAACCCACTCTCTCTCAGGTGGTAAGAACAAGGGTGGTGTCTTCATCTTTTATATTGAGGGCCAAGTAGAGTGCCTGGCACAATTTGGATACCCAGTGATAACACCAGGGATTCTAGTTCTGGAGATCTACCACTCACTGTGTGAATTTGGAAAAGTTATTTCATACCTTTGTGTCTAGATTTTTAATTTATAAAATAGGAATAATCTTAGTAATCCATTCAATAGGGTTATTGTGTTGATTTCTCCGTTTCTCTCTCCTTCCTTTCTTCCTTCTCTCCCTCTTTCCCCCAACCATCATATTGGGCCCATTCAGTCTCACATGTTTATATAACACTCTGAAGTTCACAAGGTCTTTTCAAATATATTATCTCATTTTTTTCTGAAATAAGGAAAAATTAACATCTTCATCTTTCAGATGAGGAAATTAAACTCAAAGATTTGGCCAGGATAATAAAGCTGGTAGTTAGCAGAGCTGGGACTCAAATCAGGGTTTTGGACACCAAGTCTAGATTCTTTTGGGTTAAAAGAAACCAGATAGTAGTTCTAAAGTAAATGCACTCACTCAAACTGGTTCTAATACAATTCTCAGCCTTTTTCTTCAGATGGGGAGAAGTCAGTCAAACCAGGTGTTTGACATCAAAGGAAGGAAACACCCAGTTCAGAGGCTGAATTTTCCTTTTTTTCCTCAGGCTTGTGGCAAGGATGGGGGGCAGCCTGTGGAGGCAGCAGTTCAGTCTGATGTTAACATTAGGAAAGAACTGTACATACGTCTGTGAGTGATCTCTGTGGGTCTGCTGCCTCCAGGTCCTGAGTCCTCTGAGATGAACCAATGAAGGAAGGAAACACTCACTGAAGGGTTGCCCTGTGCCAAGAGCATACTCATGTGAGAACCTCTCATCATCTCAGCCACTTTCTAAGGAGATAATATGGTCTCTGTTATTATTTTTCCCATTTTTAAGGTGGATAAACTGAGGCTTGGATTGTCCAGGGTCACGCAGCTAGCAAGTAATGGCACTGAGATTCATAGGCACAGCTGTCTCATTTCAAAGTCCATTTTCTTTCTACTAAGCCAAATGAAGTGGCACAGGGAACAGAAGAAAGAGATAGGTGGCTTGGGAAGGGAAGTTAAGAGTAGAAGGAGGGAGACCCTGGTTAAAATATCAATTTAGAGAGTCATGTTGTATAAAAAATTATTTACATGGTGCGACAAAAGCCCACTCTTCTCCATTTATTCTAGTCTGTATATTTCATATTGTGTTAGTCAATTAGTGATAACTGTCAGCATTTATGCCCTTGTGTGGCCCCTTTTCATGCTTTTGACCAATGAATTGTGTCGAAGCTGATGCTGTGTGACTTCTGAAGATGAGTCATAAACAGTCTTGCAGACCTCTGGTCCTCTTTGAGTGCTGACTCTGGGGGAAGCCACCACCATATAAGTAGTTTGACGACCTTGAGACCACCATGAAGTGAGGAAGCCCAAGCTAGCTGTGTGGAGAAGTTGTGTGGAATGAGGGAGAATCCCAGCTGGCCCCCGGTTGTTCTAGCTATCCTAACTGAGGCACCAGACACATGAGTGAAGAAACCATATTAGATGGCAGACCCCATCTTGCCTTAAGATGACTCTGGTCCCAGCCTCCATAGGACTGTAACTATGAGAGAGTCTAATAAAAATCATCCAGCTGAGCCTAGTCAGCACACAGAAATAGGAAAGATAATTAGTAAATTGTTGTTTGAAGCCACTCAGCTTGTGTTTTGGGGGAGGTATGGTGAACACTTGCCATAAATCTCCATGAATCTGGACATCTCTCTTGACTTGGGGAAGCTCAAGGAAATTTTGGACCTGGTGTGTCCATATGATTGCTCTATACTACTTAGCTTAAAATGACCCACAGTGCCATGAGAACTGGTCTTTAGCAAAAGGCCCTGAGTTTGTTTCCTGGTTCTTCCATGCTAGCTGTGTGACTTTAGATAAGTCAGTGCTCTTTCAAAGCCTTAATTTCTCTATCTATAAGTTATCCAGTCATTGAGCATTAAGGACTCTTCTACTTCTCTGATTCTGAGCCTCCTTGATGGTCAAGGAGGGAGCTCAAGACAAAGATAGTCTAGAATCCTAGCTCTGCCTGACCAGGAGAAGTTCCTGCCTGTCGAGGAAGAGCAGGGCTCTTGAGAGGAGCAGACTTCAGGGGTGGCTGTGAAATGTCTGGTGACAATATTTGTGTCTAAAGATACAGTAGCTGAGAACCATCTAGTTACAGCCTCTTGAGTCATTCATAACTTGACATTTCTCATCATACCTACTCTCTCTCAGTATTCCTCATCTGCAGCCATGAAAAATGGTGGGAACTCAGTTAGGAGGGCCCAGTCCATCCATTTTCCTGTCTCAGGAGCCCAGCTTGGTACCTTATATGTAGCTGGTACCTGTGAATAAAGTACAAGAGAGCAAGAGTATCTCAAATCAGCTGAATACCTCTATATATGTACACACAGATGCCCTTGGCCACTTTCCCACCAGGAATTCATTTAGATGTGCTGTGACTCTCTAAATGTCAATGCAGGTATAACCTTAAGATGGATATTTATTAATGAGAGAGGCTCAGGGCCCAGGCATTATGGTGCTGTGAGGGCCTCTCTCCTGGGCCTGTGGTAGTGTGCTAAGGCTCTGGCCAGGACCTCTGCTGGACTGGGATATGGGCTAAGCAGGCATCAGAACCGCATACCTCCCTGCTCTAGACCCCTCTCTTTTCCAGTGCCTCTCAGATGATTTAAGTGTCTTTTACCAGAAAGAAGGCTGTGACTCAAGGTTGCAGGGAGGACCAAATGACACCCCCCGGCCACCGCAAGGCACAGTCCCTACTGCCACCCCATTCCTGCCTGAACCCTCACAAGAGACAAGGGTCATGGCAAAAGTAGGGAAAGGAATCCCACATGGGAGAATGTCCTCATCCCATTCCAGAAGAAAGGATTGTTTTAAAGTCAGGGAGACATTTTGAAAGTGGAAGTTCTGACTAATATTTGGATAATATATTTCACTTGGCAAAGTGCTGCCATTTATATAGTGCTGTGTAATTCTCATATTAATCAGATGAAGTAGTGATTATTATTATGTCCACTTTATAGATAATTCAACTAAAATTTAGAGATTCTGAGTTACTTTCCTAAGATTACCCAAATAATGACTAGCTTTAAGCTCAAGGCTTATCCTCAACTCTGGGAATCTTCCTGCTGAGTCTGCAAGTCCAGTCCCTACCCCCACACTCACCTTTGAAGCTGAGATAACCAGACCATGGGTGTCCCAGATTGTAGAAAATATCACATTTGCTACTCCTTCTACATAATACTGAATTCAACCTAAATCTAACCCCACTTCACCCTATCTGGCTTCTGAAATACATTTTAATCTTACTCTGAAACTGGTTCCATTAACCTTTGACCTACAAGAAATAAGTCAGAGTTTTCAAGGGTGAGGACATCTGCTTGTTGGTCAGTGCCTCCTATGCACCTGAGCCAGGTCAGTTGGGGCTTCGAGAGGTCAAGTGAGCACAGAGCCTTGGACAAGACCTGACTACACATTCATCTTCAGCCCTGCACTCAGGAGAGCAATGACTCAGAAACAGGCCATTCACATCTTTTTGCTAATCACTGCTGGGTGTGATTGAACACCTTAACATTCTTTAGTGAAAGTTTAGCTCAGCCACAACTCAGGGTGCTACCTGAGGAATGAGGTTTACCTGGAATATCAGAATCACAGAAATTAGAGATGAAAAAAGGATGCTGAAGCCAGAGGCAGCCTGTCTCCAGGGGCTGCACACAGGTTCTTCTTGATAATAGACTTTCCCCTTATTCCTCCAGTCCAGGCTGCTGCCTCCCCAAAGACCGCTCTCTGCTGTTTCTCAGAAAAGACATGTTTATAGAAATGAGAGGTCTCTGTCTATCCCTCCATGGTTTGCTTTGAAATTTATGAATCATTCAGAAGCTGATGAAGAGAAGGGAACCAAGAATGTAAAGGAACAGGGAGGATAGCTGGAACACTCTGAAGCTGGAGATTTGGGGCAATGTGGCACCAGTGCATTCTGACTACTTACTTGCTGTTTAATCTTTGGCAAAATTTTAACCTGTCTGAGCCTCAGTTTTCTCATCTATAAAATAGGAGCTAATGATGCCTATGCATAAGAGCAGTTAATGTACGAGCATCTCACGTTGTGACTGGCTCATGCGAATCACTCTACAGTATATTATTATCCTTATTATTTTCTCTCCAGATCCATCTCCTTAAAATAGGGCTAAGCAGGTTCTTTGGCCACTGGGTTTCACTCCACCAACATCTGCAGAGTTACTACTGTGCGTCACACTCACAGGGTAATGATGATCAAGACAGACAGTTTATCTGACCTTACCAAGATTACCGTCTTTATGAGTTTCCTGGAAGGAGGCTAAGATAGTAATAAGGATGCTCGTCATCTGATCTGATAGTTCTCTTGCACAGACTGTAACCCCACAACTCACTGGGGATAGTAGAGAGGTCACAAAAACAGGATGACATTCCAAAGACAATATGGGAATATAAAGGTGTAGTTCCTCCACCTCCAGTGGCATGACCCCAGGGCCATCTTATCCCACCTGGCTCCCCCAGGGCCATTATCTTACACACACACACACACACACACACACACACACACACACATACTCACACCATCCAATAGCATCTAAAATCAGTCACTCTTAACCTTGCTGGAACCTTAGTGGTTCTCGCCCATGGCTGATGCCCAGGCTACGCTCAAATCAACTAAGTTAGAATGTCTGGGGGTAGGACCCAGGCATCAGGATTATTACCATCACCCCGAGCTGAGACCCATAGTTCTAAGCAGACATAACTATGAAGGGAAAAGGGCACTAGACCTCTACTCTTCACTACTTATTTGATTTCATTGATCCCCTTCTTGACGAGGAGGATATGAATGCCTCCCTCACCAACAGCTGCAGCCAAAGTGAAACAGAACTTTGAGAAAGTGCTTTGGGAAGGCCTGCCCAGATGAGTGGTCTGGTTCTGTGACTTGCTGAGGAGCAGGCAGTAGTGTGAATAATTCCTTGAAGACCAAGCACTGAGTGCATCCAGTGGTTGCTCAGCCTGAGAGTGTGCCAGGTGGATCCCCTCAGTCATGTCCCATATGAAGCTCCCTTCTGTCTCACCCCACAGTCATCCTAAATTTAAACTGTCAGTCTTGGAGCCTCCCCTCCCCCACCTCCTCCTTGTCTGTCCTCTCCCTCTCCATTCAGATCCGAGTACTGCTATCTTTAGGTGCTGCATTTCCAATACCTTGTGCCCAATAAACAAGCAAGTATCAGGGTTTGAAAGGAGCCTGTATTAATCACAGTGAGATATGTACGTGTCAAGAGTCCAGCTAAGGTCCTTCAAAGATCCCTTGAGAAGAGCTGGGAGGTTGGGCTGATCCTAAGACCAGTGGGTGTGCTGAGGAATGAGGAGGGGCCTGAGCCCACCAGACAAGCACATGGAGCCCTATCTGTGGACTCAGGACTGTATTGGGGGGCTGTAAGGGGCCATGGAGACTAAATAAAACAGTCTCTGACTTCACCTCGTTTATAACCTATATTAGGAGTGTCACACACTAGGCTTTAAAATGCTTACAAAGCAACATATAGACAAGTGCAAAGTAGTGAATCAGGGTTGAGGAAGTGGCGAGGAGAAAAAAATATCAGGTGAGAAGTAGGCCTGGGGGCAAGAGGGTAGAGTAGGAAGAGACCTAGAGCTTGAGTAAAAGAGGAGATTATGCCTTATTAGTGGGAAGAGAATAGATAGAAAGGGGAAAGAAGGGGAGGAGAAAGGAAGGAGAGACTTTGTATGCAGTAAGAAAAATATTGTTTTATGAAACTTTTGTTTCAGTTTTGTGGTATGTGTGTGTATTTATTGGACCCTGATATCAAATTTATTTCCTACTGTGAATCATGGACTAAAAAGTGTGTGCATCATGGGAGTCAAAGCTCTAGGTTTGAGATTAGCTCAAACCTATGTTACTTGGGCGAAGTCACTTTACCTTCCAAAAATCTGAATGACACTTCCTGAATTTGCTGTGAGGATGAAATAAGATAATACATGTGAAAGTTCTTTGAAAAATTTAAAATAAGAATAATCCATTATTATTAAGTGAAGTCAATCAGAAACCTGTTCAGAAGAGGTGAATTTAGATCTGGACTTTGAAGATGATGATGATAATAATGATTATCATGACAACTCACATTTAGATGGTACCAGCTATGTGCCTGCGCTGTTCTACGAAGAAGTGAAATATGGACTGTGGGCATGGAGGGGTCCACCTTCCATGGCCAGGGTATTGGGACAAAGCTAGGTAACAAGAAAGCCTGGTTGCTGGGCCAGCATCATGTGGTGAGTCACACCAAACAGAAATGGTAAAGTTGAGTGCAGGGGCAGCTAATCTGAGTACTGGCTACATTTGAGTGTCTCCAAAGTCCCCAGCAGAGGTGTGCTGATATGGATCTGTCAGTTCTCTTTCCGTAGAAAAGAGAATTGCAATAGTCTTGCTCTGAAGCACGGTGTTGTCTTTCAACAAGTGGAGAAGGAATTGTTAGATGTGACTTACATCTATCTGCCCGGAGCCTGTATGAAGATGTGCCAGCCTCTCCTGTTCTCAGAAAAACCAGAGGTATCGCTCTAGACATGTAGGCCTACCTGGGTCCCAGGAGGTACTCTTCTTCCTGGACAGAGGCCTACTTCTGCTTTGACTTGGGCCTGTGAAATCCCAGATCCTAGTTGGAAGGTTGTGATCAGGGTGCAATTGAAGACTTACTGCAGGAAATTGGAGCTGCCAAGCTCCTAACAATTGAGATATTTTTATACTCTGCATTTTGCAAATGTATGATAAGTGCTTGGGAATCACAAAAGTCCTCTAGGCGCTCCATATTACAAGTCAAATCCCATTATTACAAGTACCATTGCAGTGAAACTTTCTGTATGACAAACGCAATCTCCATGTCTTAGCCAATGGCTCACTTATTTCAAACAATATTCAGTATGCTGACAGTGATGGCTACCTCTCTGAGCACTTGGTTCAACTGTTCATCCTGCTCACTCCACAGCACACCCATGCACAATTTTGTACCATTCATCATTATTTGATGCTTATCATTCTTGCCTTCCCAACTGGATAAAGATGTCCTTAAGGACAGAGTTGCTCCTGCTCTGGGGACCAGCATGCGTGCATGTGAGGCCTGCTAGGCCTTTATTGGTTCCTGCACCAAGTGTTTCCTGCTCACTTACTACAAGTGTTACACCAGATATGAGATGACCATGCCAAGAAGATGCAGTCTTGCTCTCAAGGGGCTCAGTAGATTCAGTATAAGAGGTCCATCCTGTAACAGGCTCAGAACAGGGATCCATGGAAGTGGTACCAAACACAGACTCAAGGGGTTCAGGAAGATTTCCTGGAAAAAGTGACATCAAAAATAAGAGGTGAAGAATTGAGAGTCCAGTAGTAAACCCATATTTATATGGGCAAAGAATGTTTGACAAAAAAGCAAAAAAAAACATACAGTGGAGAAAGAAAAGTCTCTTCAATAAATGGTGCTGGGAAAACTGGAAAGCCACTTGCAAAAGAATGTAACCAGACTGCTGTCTATTGCCACACACCAAAATTAACTCAAAATGGATTAAGGACCTGAATATAAGATCTGAAACAATAAAACGCATAGAAGAAAACATAGGAATGAAACTCAAGGACCTTGGACTTAAAGAGGATTTTAGGAATATGACCTCAAAGGCAAGGGAAGTAAAAGCAAAAATAAATGAATGGGACTAAATCAAACTAAAAAGCTTCTGCTCAGCAAAAGAAACCATCAACAAGGGAAAGAGACAGCCATCAGAATGGGAAAATATATTTGCAAGCAAGGCCTCTGATAAGGGCCTAATATCCAACATATACACAGAACTCATATGACTCAATAACAATAAAAAACAAAGGATCTAATTAAAAAATGAGCAGAGGACCTGAACAGATACTTCTCCCTAGAGGACATACAAATGGCCAAAAAATATATGAAAAGATGCTCGACATCGCTAGCTATTAGGGAAATGCAAATCAAAACCACAATGAGATACCATCTCACACCTGTTAGAATGGCTATAATCAACAGGACAAGCAATAACAAATGATGGAGAGGATATGGAGAAATAAGAACCCTCATACAGTGCTGGTGGGACTGCAAATTGGTACAGCTACTATGGAAAACAGTATGGAGGTTTCTCAAAAAACTTAGACTTGATCTACCATATGATCCAGCAATCCCACTACTGAGTATTTACCCCAAAGACCTGAAAACTCATATCTATAAAGATATTTGCACACCAATGTTTATAGCAACAGTATTCACAGTGGCCAGGACATAGAAGTGACTGAAGTGCCTTATGATAGATGATTGGCTAAAGAAGCTGTGTATATATGTGGTACCATATATACAATGGAATATTACTCAGCCATAAGAAGAGATGAAATACAGCCATTTGCGACAACATGGATGGAACTCGAGATAATCATGCTAAGTGAAAGCCAGACAGAAAAAGTTGAAAATCACATGATATCACTTATATGTGGGATATAAACCTAAAAGGAACAAATGAACAGGACAAATAAGCAGAGACTCATGGATATGGACTATAGACTAGTGGTTACTAGAGGACTATAGAGTAGTGGTTACTAGTGGGGTGGGAGAGGAGGGAGGAGGCAGATGGGGTAAAGGAGGTCAAATATAGGGGGTGGGGGTGGGTGAAGTGGGTAAAGGGGATCAAATATATGGTAGCTGAAGGAAACTGGACTTTGGGTGGTGAACACACAATAGAATGTACAGATGTCAAATGATAATGTACACCTGAAAATTATATAATTGTATTAACCAATGTTACTCCAATAAATTTAATTAAAAAAATAAATAAATAAAAATAAGAGGTAAAAGATAAGCAGGGTTTATCCAGATAGGTGGGAGAGGGGAAGGGTCAAGGCAGTGGTGGGAGCTGGACTTGAATTCTAGGTGGATTAACACAATAATTATAGTTCACTTTTATTGAATACTTACAATTTCCAGGTACAAAATAGTGACTCTGCAGACATTATTTCATTTAAACCTCACATCAACCCTACTATCCCTATTCTATAGATGAGGTAACTGAGGCTTTAAGAGGTTAAATATTTTGCTTAATTAATTTGCATAATATAAGTATTAGCTATCATTATTATTATCGTAATCATTAATATTATTATTATCTTTAAACTCCAAATCTAAATTCACCTCTTCTGGTAAATTAGGTTTCTGATTAACCCCCACCTAACAATAATGTTGCACTGCTAGTAATAGGCTGTGTCAATATTTGAATCCATTGCTTAACACTCCAGAAGTGAGAGAAAGCATCAGTCAGGGGTAGGGGGAAGGCCTCAGTCTGGCCCAGCATGGTGCAGGAAGGGGTGAGAGAACAGGGAGGCGAACAGGGCTGGTCATGAAGGGTATGAGGCCATGGAAAGATAGCCATCTAAGTGGTCCAGTGGGGAATTACATGCCAGCCTACAGTTTTAGAAAGGTTCCTCCAGCTCCATTATAATGAATGGATTCCAGGGCACAGCTGAAAGCAGAAGGACATGTTAGGGGCTATTTTCTTATCTAAACAAGAGATTTGGGCAGCCTGAATTCAGGCTTCATGAGAGATAAGAGAGCATTTTAAGAGGTAGACGGGATGGGAAGAGACCCAGTTATAGAGGCTGGCTCTAGGGTTGGGGAAGACAATGGGAGGTCCCACCACTGTCCATACCCAAGAGGGCCTGAGAGACAAGAAGGGCTCTGTAGGTTGCCAGGCTGGTGGTGGGGTGGATGTTTGGGAGGCAGGTGATGCTGGGAGTCAAGCAGCAACAGTCTAGTGGTCTGCAGGAGCAGTCCCTTCAATGCAGGTAAAGTACCCAGTCCCCTGGGGGAGGGTAAGTGTGAACATCAAGTACAGCCAGATTGGCTGGTTTCCAAATAGTAGGGAATCAGAGGATTAGGACCACAAAACAAAGACTAACTGGATCATCATGGGCAGGATGAGGTAAAAAGTGTTAGGGTTGCAATGCTGGGGTTTCAGAGGTACCTGGCAGGCTTCATGAATAAAGGCAGAACTGGCCTCATGGTGTACCTGAGCCAGCTGATATCCTTTCTGAGGACCAGGGTACCAGTGATTCCATCTGGGTGGGCTGATAGGGGCAGTGTCCTTGTCCTCTGCTGTTTTGTTTTCTTCCCCAGTGCTCAGCCCAGAGGTGAGAATGTGGTGGGCACTTGGCAAACACTAGTTAAAATCGAAGTCTGACATCATGTTCTAATTTACATCCCCACCTCCAACTTCTGAAGTCTGTTTTATTGACAGTGTATAGAGTTTGGAAATCCTAGAATGAGACAAAGTGCTCAAGGGAATGATTCTAAAATAGGTGGTGATGCTCCCCAGCCAATATTTGGAGTGTTGTGAGAAGAGAAATATTTCCAGAGTTAATGACTCAGAATGCTGCAGGAAAGCTCTAGAGAATTTAGTGCCTCTGCGTCTCTTCTCCCTCTCATTAGGAGTGAGTAGTGGTGTTTTAAATTCTTTAAAGTGGCTCTTCAGTCAAGAAGGAGTTTATAAAAATAATTTCTGCATCAGAGTATATGGAAGATGACAGGCAGCAGCTGGATGTGGGGTTAAGAGAGCAGGGAAGGGAAACCAAGAAGGCTGGAGGCAGGAGCTGGTGAATAAACAGGGCAGAGCTCTTAACCCCACAGTCAAGCAGAGGAGGCTCCACCATGCTCAGCAGCAGGCAGTTAGGAAGCCTGGAGCAGGGAGGGGTTCAGCAGGCTGATGGCTAGGCTGATGACTGGGCTGATGGCTCATAGGCCCCCTACTCCTGGCCTCTCATTCCTTCAGGGCCAGCACCAGATATGGTCAGTCAGTCCATACAGAGCCTTTCTAAGCATTAGAACAATATGCTGATCTGCTAGGATTCATGGCTCAGCTGGCAGGACACAGCCAAATATTAGCCCCCCAGTGCCCTTGGACAGCTGCCCTGGTAAAGAAAAAATATGCACAACTGTTTGTGGTAGTCCAGGAGAGAGATGGGGTTGTGTCTTGGTGAAACATTGGAAAGTAGAACAAAAAACAAAACTAGAAATCATGGCAACACAAGAGGAATGAAGGCATTTTAAATTAAAAAAAAAAAATCTATTTTAAGATCCAGAAATAGTGGAGGCTCCTGATTAGACAAGGCAACAATGGGGCCTAGGGATATGCAGAACAATACCTTCCCCTCAAGAACAGGCTGTCATTAGCCAAGTGTTTGCCATGCATGGTTCTGCATTGGCACTCATGAAATCTGGTATAGGGAGGGAGGTACAACTTAACGGTCTCATGAATTGCCCGAGGTCTTTTGACAAGGAAGAGAGTAAATGGGACTGATATTCAGGTCATCGGACTTCAATCCCAACATTCTTCTTAGGCAGTATGGTAAGTTGTCTGTTCTTTGCAAAGAGGGCCACCAAAATATCTCCCATCCCTGTACAAATCTGCCCCTTCTCCATTAAGATGTAAAATTTATTTTCCCACTCCTAGACCTAGGCTGGCCCTGTTACTTGATTTGACCAATGGGATGTAGCAGAAGTGACACCATGCCACGTCCAGGCCTAGGATCTTGCAGCCATGCAGAGATGCACTGGCTGGACTGTAGGCTGCCTATAGATCATGTGGCTCAGTGGGACACATGGAAAGGGAAAAGCCAGGCGGCCCTCCAGTCAACCAAGGTGCCAGACATGGCAGTGAAGCCATTTTGGTTGTTCCAGCCCCAGCTAAATGCAGCCTCATGAATGAGCCAACCTGATACCTCATGGAATTTCTAGCTGCCTAGCAGAGCCCAGCTATCCCACAGAATCAAAGAAAATATTAACTCGCTATTGTTTTTTATGTTGAGCTGTATAACTGACACACCCAATTAGAGCCAGACTCTCCCCCTGGGGTCTTGATAGTGGAAGGACTTGCATTGGCCATCTTCTTGGCTCTAATAACTGAACGACACCAACCAGGATTGATCTATAGCTACTTGGCTGTCACTCATCATGTCTTTGTGTGTCAAGAAACATTCTGCTCTATATCTAGGACCATGCCTGCCCTGCCCCTTCATCTATGTCCTATCCCCTACCTTCAACTGGGAATGCCATGAGGACAGGAGAGTGCTTGGCCTTTGCTTTTTCTCCAGACTAAGGAATAATCGATGTTGGTCTGCTCATCTAACTGACTGACTATTAGGTTAAATGCCCAAATCAGACTTTACTGACAATCTACTGGTTGGGAAGTTCTAGTGGGAGACTTCTTTTAGTGGGATAATTCAATTTCATTTTATATTTCGTTACCAACCAGGAGAACTTGGTCCAGCCAAGGAGAGCAGGCTTTCCAGCTTTTGATGTATTGTTCTTTGCTCCATGGGGGCCATTGTAGGTAAGTCAGAGGTTTCAGAATACCCCCATCCCTACCCTACTGTCCCCTAACTGGTGGTACCTTGTCATGCATGCTGTGCTCTAGCTAATAACATGTTGTTGTATAGATTGCAAAATGACCAATGTCAATTTCCTTTTCATCAGGGAAGACAGAAAGACTGGGGACCTGAGGAGGAGAGAGGAGGACTGTAAATGGAGCTACATCTTTTCCATGGAGAGAAAACTCCACAGGATCTGGGCACTCCTTGCATTTCTCCACCTCCAGCTGCCTTCGTGAGCCTCTACAGAGAGATTTTTCTGAATAATGGAACATTTTCCTGTTTTAATCAGATGCAATTTTGCAAGCAGTTTTTATGATTTAGCAAGTCCATTAAAACTGGCATTTGTTCCGCTCTGACACTCAAAAGGGGCTCCACAGAGCATAAACATTGGAAATTACTTGTAGAGAAAAACAATATTAAAATTCCCAGCCTAGGCCTGTTGTCTGAGAAATTCTGTTATCAAGCACCATGCCAACTACCATCAGAGGTGCTTGAGATATATGCTGCTTCCTCTTTATGCATGAGCTGGGGGCACTAGAACTCAGGCCACAATAAAGACTGGATGTTGTTATATTTCAGCACTTTTGGCATCAGCAGACGAGTGGGTCTTACAGGGAACTCTCTGGAAGGGGGCAAGTCACAAAGTGCAAAATCTTGAAAAAGGGGGTGGGTGAACACATGTGAAGGGCAAACCTGGAAATTGCTTTCCTGCCCACATGAATGATAGGGCATATTGGCAGATAATTAAGAAGGTCAGTTTATCAATTTCACTTCTAGTCAGTTCTTAATTATCTATGTACTGACAGATGACCGGGGTCGAATGAAAACTCTAATGGAATTCTCCTATTGCTCTCTCTCTGCTTCCTGTTAGGTCTTTCTCTCCTTATGGAACCAAATAATAGTAGTAGCAGCAAGTCTTTGGGAGCATTTTCACCCTCCCAATGAATTCAGAAGCAATAGAAGAAATCATGAAAAATAAAGCTGGCAGATCCACTTAATAAAATCAAGAATTTATGTGACTAACAGTGATAAAATACTTCCATAAAAAACAAAGACTAAAGAAAAACATTTGCTTGTCACCATTTAGGCCAAATGTTAATGTTCTAATATAAATAATTGATATATAAATTGAAAGGAACATTCTAAGAATCAAGATGGGGTAGGATAGAGTGAGGAGAACAAACACAAACAGGTAATGGATATGAATGGTAATTCATGCAACAAAAAGATTTTTTTAAATGAACATATGTTAGAAAGTACAACTTCACTTATAATTAAAGAAACATGAAGATAAGATACTATTTGGACTTTCAGCTAAACATGGAAGACTGAACATGTGTTTATTTCCTCCCCTTTCTAATCTCTACTAAAATGAAATTAAAGAATAAAAGAAAAACAAGCTTACAAGAACCCCAAAGAACAGGAGAAGTGACAGCTGCACATAAAAGATGCTGACCAATAGCCATCAGATGGAAGCAGATGGAGGAGTGGTGACTGGTGGAGGGAGCCAAACATGAAGGGTCTGCAGGAAGATGGATGGGAAGCCTGAAGTTCAACACAGAGTCCAAATGCATTGGAACTAGAGGGCAATGGGGCTCAGGAATGGACCAAGAAAGATTCAGGGACAGGTCAGAGGCTTATTATGCTGGACAGAAGGATGTTGGGGGATGCGGGCCATGGTGGAAACAAGGCTGAGAAAGAATTGGCAGAACTGTCAGTGAGCAGAGTGGTGGCCTAGCTAACCAGAATGTATGCCCAGGACAAAGACCTAGAAACGCAAGAATCCTTTAGATGCCTAACTGACCTTTAAGAAAGTAAGAAAATGCACCAGGAGCCAGACACAAAGAATCTGGAGCAGGAAGTGCTTGAGTTGACACTACAGCAGTTGCATGATTTTGCCAGCTTTGATAGCCCAAGCATACGGGGTTAGTGCTCATGTGGGGCCCAAGGACTAGGCTTTGGGCCTTCAGAAGAAGAGTGTTAGGACTGAGATCTTTGCACAGAGGCTTGACCTACAAATGGTTACATTCCCACCAAAGAATGGGACAGGAAAAGTCCACTGCTAGTTCAGAAAGCTGACAAGGAAGTTTGTCTGTCTCAGCAGGAGTGAGTTAAAGGTCTCACCCAATAATTTATAACTGCGTCAACTCCTTATGCAGAATTGGCCTTTGATTTCACATGATATAGAAAAAAAGAAGTTGACAATTTTATATTAGAAAGTAGTCCTGGGTTGGTGGATACATGGGGACCCCTGAACATAAGCAAATACAACACGTCCTTAAAAAAACATATTCTCAACTATGTTTACCCATAATTCTAAAGATAAAATCCTGTTGTAGTTGAGTTTACAACCCAATTTAAAAATACATGAAGAACTCATATGGTAAAAGAAGGAAGAAAAGGAAAGAATTACCACAAATATCAGGACAATAATTTTCTTTGGAAGGGGAGTAGTTGTGACTGGGAAGGAGAGTAGTTGTGACTGGAAAGGACTTCTGGGTACTGGAGATATTATATTTCTTGAAATAATGAAGACATTAAAGAAAAAATTTAAAACATAAAAAGTCACTAAGAAAGCATGAGGTAGATTTGACCCTCCAAAAATTCTAGAATTGAAATATCTAGATATTGAAGTTAAAAATTCAATGGCAAGCTTAAACAACACATTATATATAACTGAAGAATTAGTGAATAAAAAGTAAATCTTAAGAAAGTATCTATAATGTAGCACAGAATATAAAAATATGGAAAATATTAGCGATTAAGAGATATGGAGACTAGAATGAGAATGTCCAACATATGTCTAATAGTAGTTAAAGGAAGACAGAATAAGGAGACTAGGGAAAAAACAATATTCCAAGAGATAGTAATTGAGAAGTTGCCAGAACTGGAAATGCTCATATTTATAAGAATTCCAGGTAGGATAGATAAAACTACTCACCAAGAAACAGCTGTGAAATTTCAGAGCACCAAAAGCAAAGAAGATCTTTGAAATGAGTAGAAATAAAAGACACAGATTACCTAAAAGAACATTTGTACTGATTCCAGAAAATAGTGGAAGAATGTATCTAAAGTTCTGAGAGAAAATAACTGTCAACCTTGTATTATACACATAGCTAAATCACTTTTTGGGGAGCAAGAGTAAAAGACATTTTCAGACATAAAATTATTGAGAGTTTTAAACTATAGAGCTATGTCGAAAGTACTACTATGGAATAAATGCAAGAAAGCATAGCAAAAACATCATAAGAAAACAATGCATATCAGCAAGTTGAAACAAGCCTAGGTAGGCTGTTATCAAAATAAAAAAATAATAACAAATTGGGGGTATAAATCAAAGTAGAATTAAATAAGAACAACAAAATATATAAGTGAGAAAGGGGTGCTAGGAGTTAAGGAGTTTTGAAAGCCTTGTTTTATTTAAAAGAAACTAGAAACACTGGTTTACTTTGAATTTTATGTTGCATATAGATACAAAAAAATTTAAAAAGTCAAAATAGAATGTATACCTTCCCAAACTGTAGGCAGAATAAGAGAATAATTTTTTACAAGCCTCAATCATTCCAGTAGAAGGCAAGAAAGAAGAAAAATGAAGCAAATAGAAATCAGAGTATAGTAGATTATATTTTCTTAAAATGTCCACAACAATATTTTTAATTTCACATGCTCTTCCAGAACGTTTCCACTCCCCACCAAAAGGTAAAGTTTACCATTCCTTTCTTTGAACCTGGGCAGGACTTTGTTATTACCTTGACAAAAAGCATGTGGTAGAAGTAATGTTGTGTGATTTCTGAGACTAGATCATAAAAGGCAATATGGTTTCCACCTGATGCTCTCTTTCAAGATTCTCCCCCTTGGAAGTTGGCTGCCATATTGTGAAAAACCCCTAGCTATATGGAGAGGCTTCATATAGATTGTTTGGACCAATAGTCCCAGCGAAGGTCTCAGCAGACAGCCAGCATCAATCCCCAGATATGTGAAGGGATGAGTACTGAGATTAGTCTGCCTTTGAATTTTCTAGATGAGACCCCAGATGCAGTGAAGCTGTGGCTGGTCCAGTTCCTGACCCACAGAATCAATGAACATCATAAATGCCTACTTTATACAACTACCTTTTGGAAAAATTTGTTATAGAGTCATAGTAAATTAAATACAGTATAAGTTAAAAACTACAAAAAAAATGGTAGCATTAAATCCAATATGTAAGTAATCACAAAAATGTAAAGAGATTCACTTGTTATGAACAAAGATTGTCAGATTGGGTTTTTAAAAAGCTTTGTGTTGCTTATAAGAAATATATCTTGAAAGAAAACAGAAAAGTTAAAAATAAAAAATGGGAAAAAAGATACATCAGTCATATACCAATCCAAAGGACACTGGTAAAGAAGTATTTTGTTGTATATCAATATAGGTTTTATTATTAAGAATACAGTTGGACACTAAATTATATTAAAAGAAATCATTTGTCATGAATATATAGAAATTCTAAATTTGCATGAAGCTAATAATATAGACTTAAAGTACAGAAAGTCACAATGGACACAATTCTAAGGAGAAATGTGCATATCTAAAATCATAATGACAATTATAACATAGTTCTCAGCAATTGATAGGTTAAACAGATAAAAATGAATAAGGACAATAAATTTGAAAAATATAACCAACAAGATTGAGCTGCACTCAACAATTGGAGAATGAACATTCTTTCAAGTGCACATGACGCACCTACAAAAATATCCCATGTGGGGTTCTAAAACAAGTCACAACAAACACTAAGGAACTAATATTATGGAGACTATGTACCTAATCTACACTATAGTTAAGTTAAAAATATATTTTTTAAATCTTTATAAAATATTCCATTCAGTCATAAATTTTAAATACACTTTTAAATAATCCATGGGTTAAAGAAGAAATAAAAATGGAACTTAGAAAAAATTTAGACCTAAAAAATAATAAAAATATGACATACCAAAAGTTACAACTACAGTGGTAATTAATGGGAAATATATAGCTTCAAATGTTTAAATGATATAGAAGTAAAAAAAAAAAAGTAAAAAGTAAATGAGTTCAGAGTTCAACTCAAAAAGTTGAAAAAGGGAGACAGGGTAAATCCTAAAAGGTAGAAAGAAGAAGATAATAAATATAAAGGCAGAAAATAATAAAATAGAAAATGTTAAAGAGGAGAATTTAGTAAAACCAGAACCTAGTCCTTTGAAAAGACTAATAAAACAGACACATTTCTGGCACACAAATTGATGGGACAGGGCACACAAACCAATAGTATTAAGATGGAAAGGTGATATAACTCCAGATACAGCAGATAAATTAAAAAGCATAAAATTAATAAGAATATCTTTTTATAAACATATTAAGAAGAATAAATAAGATTAATCGTTTTCTGGAAAAAAATAATTTACTGAAACTTATTCTGAAGAAAATTCAACTCAGCCTATAATTATTAAAGAAATTGAATAAGTAAAACTTTATATCAACAACAATAGTTATGACTAACAAAACATCATTTTCAGGTGGTTTTACAGGAAAGTTCTACCAAATATTCACGAAGCCATGAATACTGTCTTATACAAAATGTTCTAAACCAGTGTTTCTTAAGCTTAAATGTGCAGTCAAATCACCTGAAGATTCTGATCCAGTGGGTTGAAGATGGGGCTTGAAATTCCACATTTCTAACAAGCTCCCACATTATGTCAGTTTTAAAGTCTTCTATAAATCAGTGAGGTAAAGATAAAATCCAGTA
This sequence comes from Pteropus medius, assembly GCF_902729225.1. Lineage (NCBI taxonomy): Eukaryota > Metazoa > Chordata > Mammalia > Chiroptera > Pteropodidae > Pteropus > Pteropus medius. The sequence goes on along the minus strand of NW_024343104.1, from coordinate 845,738 downwards.
GAAAATTGAGTTCACAGAAGAAGAAGCTTGAATGCCAGTAAAAGGTGCCCAATCTGATTGTTATAAACAAATGCAAACTAAAAGTAAGATATTGTTTCACACTAACAAGATTAGCAAATCTGATTTGCCGACAGTATGGACTACTGGCAAATAACATGGAACAAGAAAACCTTCTAATGCTGCTGATGGAAGGGAGAATAAATTGATATAACTACTTTGGAGAGCAGTTTGCCAACATGTAGTAAAGTTGAATAAACATATACGCTACGACATAGCGTATATGTGTACAGAAATTTTTCCATATATGCTCAGAGAGAAAAGTACAAGAATGTTCAGACTACCACTGTACATAACAGTGAGAAATTGGAAATAATCTAAATTTCCATCAACAGGAAAAGATTGAATAATTAAACACTACAACAGTAAAGCTACATGCACAATTTGAATAGACCTAAAAAAATGTCGAAAGAAGTAATTTGAAGATTAATAGGTATACTTTGATCCTTTTAGACAAAAATACCAAATATTCAATTGTATATCACATATATGTACAAAAGTATAGAAACATGCATGGGAATGAAAAATAATAAGGTCACAACAGTGGTTATAACTGAGGAGATAGAAATATATAATGAGGTAGGGGTATATATTATTGAATTTATTACATTTTATTTCTTAGCTTTTTTAATGTTAGGAAACAAATATAGCAAAATGTTATTAATAAATAATTTAACAGAACTGAGAGGATGGTATATGGATATTTTTATATTATACCTGTAATTTCCTACATGTTTATACTAACTTATAATAATAATAGTAATAATAAATAACAAAGAGAATGAAATAACAAATGAGAGAGATCTTTAAATGTCTTGAAGACAGCAGATGGTGAAATAGTAACTGATGAAACTAGAAAAGAGAGAGAGAGCTGCTATAGGAAATTCAGTCAAACTTCCCAGGGAAGCAAGTTTTGGTTTCAGATATAAGGGACATCGGAGAGTGGGACTGATATTTGGCACTAAATCATGGAGGCTAATTAAAAATCTATGAACCAAGGGGTAGCTGCTCTCCCCAGACTGCAGTGGGGCCTCCATCTGGGAGACATGGAGAACTGCTGTAGACCCAGGCATCCTCTGAAAGTGCCCAAGCACAGATTCACTCATTCATGAACACTCACCCTAAGCTCCAGCAAATGGACAGCAGTACAAAAAGAGCTGGAGGAGCAGCTCTCTCCCAAACAGAAGTGCTGGCAGGTGCCATTGTTCCTTTGTTGAGGCCTCACTAATTTTCACAGTCAGATGTTGTGGGGACTCCTCTTCCTGGCTCTGGTGCTCCTGGCTGGGGAACCCAATGTGGGGTTTCGATCCCTCATTCCTCAGAAGGGACCTTTAAAGCCAAGACATCCTTTCTAATTTTTAACCCCACACAGCTGGCAGGCACAGGCAGTTGCCACATCTGAGTGTCCATCAAACTGTTTAACACCACTCACATCACCCTAGTAATTCTCTGAGACCACAACCCACCCAATTTGTACAATGGCTCAAATATATTCAGCAGCTGTTCCTCACAAGTGGCCAGCCTCATCCTGTGCTGGAGACTTCCCTAAAATTTCTCAAAGGTTCACAAACCAATAACAAGCAGCGCTGGCTTCAGTGTGCCCTGTACCTCTTCCTAAGTGGCACCAAGACCAGCAATAATGTCAGCTGCACTGGATTACAGCATAGCCACTTCCAGGCACCTCTAAGCCCAGCAGAGAAAGCTACAAACTGCAGATCACTTTGTATCAACCTAAAGGTAGCCCCCTGGACAGGCACAGGCAACAGCTAAACTTGGCCTATACCAGAGCCCCTCCAAAGAGGCCCCAGAACCGAACACTTGGTAACCACTTTTAGACCATACCAGACCACCATGTGGACACCTCCACAAATGACAATCCAAAGAATGGACTAGCTAAAATAAATCCCTCTCCATGAAGCCAGTCCCCACACAATAGCTCCTCAGCTGTATTCATGGCCAGTCAGTTTAATGGTCAATCCCACCCAAGGACTTGTTAACAGCAATCAAGGCTCAACTATAACAGGAGAGCACACAAAAATATGCACAAGGGTCACTCCTGATGCACCTGGCTCATGTGATTATGGAGAGTGTACTACTGGGCCCCGAAGGACACCTGCTACAAAAGGCCTGGGAGACATAGCAAATCTACCTAACACACACACACACACACACACACAGGGAGGCAACCAAAATGAGAAAACAGAGAAACATGTTCCAAATGAAAGAACAGACCAAAAGAACTAAATAAAATGCAAGCAAGCTATCTACCAGATACAGAGTTCAAAACACTGCTTATAAGGATGCTTACTAACTTTAGGGAGAGAATAAATTAACTCAGTGAGAACTTACACAAAGAGATAGAAACCTGTAATAAAAAAGAACTTGTTGGAAATAAAGAATACAATAACTAAAATAAAGAATATATTAGAGGGAATTAAAAGCAGAGTAGATGAAGCAGAGGACAAAATTAGCGATTTGTAAGACAAAGTAGTGGAAAACACTAAATAAAAACAGCAAAAAGAAAGAAAGAATTCAAAAAAATGAGGGTAGCTTAGGATAACATCTAGGACAACATCAAGTGTAACAACACTTGCATCATAATACCAAAAAAGAGAGAGAGAGAGAGAGAGAGAGAGAGAGAGAGAGAGAGAGAGAGAGAGAGAGATATTTAGGAATTGAAAACATATTTGAAGAAATAATGAATGAAAACTTCCTTAACCTAAGGAAGGAAATACATATGCAAGGAAGCACAGAGAGTCCCAAACAAGATGAACCCAAACAGGCCCACACCAAAGCACATCATAATTAAAATACCAGAGGTTAAACACAAAGAGAGAATCTTAAGGGAGCTCTGGTAAGACTGTCAACTGAATTCTCAATAAAAACTTTGCAGTCCAGAAAATATAGGCACAAAATATTCAAAGTGACGAAAAGCAAGGACCTACAACCAAGATTACTTTACACACTAAGGCTATCATTCAAAATTGAAAGACAGATAAAGAGTTTCCACAAAAAAGCTAGAGGAGTTTATCACCACCAAACCAGCATTATAAGAAATGTTAAAGAGACTTCTTGAAGAAGAAGAAGAAGAAGAAGAAGAAGAAGAAGAAGAAGAAGAAGAAGAAGAAGAAGGAGGAGGAGGAGGAGAGAGGAGGAGGAGGAGAGGAGGAGGAGAGAGGAGGAGGAGGAAAGATAAAACATAAGAATAATTACTTTAAATGTAAATGGAATGAATGAGCTAATCAAAAGACACAGGATGGTTGAATGCATAAGGAAACAGGACCCAAACGTATGCTGCTTATAGAAGACCCACTTCACTTTAAAAGAAACACATAGCCTGAAAGTAAAAGGATGGAAAAAGACATTTCATGAAAATGGAAACAAATAAATGAACAATGATGGGATAGCAATACTTCTATCAGACATAATAGACTTTAAAACAAAGCCTACAACAAGAGACAAAGACGGATATTTCACAATGATGAAGAAATCAATCCAACAATAGGATATAACTCTTATAAACATTTACGCACTCAACTTACACACCCAATTTGGAGTACCTAATTATATAAAGCAAATATTGACAGACATAATGGAAAAGATTGATAGTAATACAGAAATAGCAGGGGACTTTAACACTCCATTGACATTTATGGATAGATCAGCTAGAAAGAAAATCAACTAGGAAACAATGTCCTGAAATGACATATTAGATCAGATAGACTTAATTAATATACATATAGAACATTTCACCCCAAAGCAGCAGATTATACACTGTTTAAGTGCACACGAAACATTTTCCAGAATAGACCACATCTTGGCCATGAAGCAAGTATTGATAAATTTGAGAAGATTTAAATAATATCAAACATCTTCTCCAATTACAATGGTATGAAACTAGAAATCAATGACAAAAAGTAAACTGAAAAACACACAAACATGGAGGCTAAACAACATACTACTAAACAATGAATAGGTTAACAATGAGATCAAGAAAGAAAATCAAAAGATACCTTGAGACAAATAATGATGAAAACACAATGACCCAAAATCTATGAGACACAGTCAAAGCAGTTTTAAGAGAGAAATTCATAGCGATACAGGCCTACATTAAGAGACAAGCTAAATATCAGGTAAATAATCTAGTCTTACACCTAAAGGAACTAGAAAAAGAAGAAAGAAACAAAGCTCAAAGTAAGTAAAAGGAAGAAAATAATAAAAAATCAAAACAGAAATAAATAAAATAGAATCTAAAAAAGTCAAATAAAAAATATGATGAAACCAAGAGCTGGTTCTTTGAAAAAAATAAACAAAAAATGGAAACCTTTTAAACTGTACTTGCAGGCAGCAGGCAGGCAGGTAAGAGAGAAGAGAGACAGAGACAGAGAATAGACATTAAGAGACAGTGAGAGAGCATTTGTGAGACAAGAGAGACAGAGAGAGAAAGACAGAGAGAGAGAAAAGGGGAAAGGGGGAGGGAGAGAGAGAGAGAGAGAGAGAGAGAGAGAGAGACTCAAATAAATAAAATCAGAAATAAGAGAGGGAAAGTGACAACTAACACCACAGAAATACAAAGGATCATAAGAAAATAATAAAAACAATTATATGCCAACAAATTGGACAATCTGGAAGAAATAAATAAATTTCTAGAACATACAATCTTCAAAGACTAAATAAAGAAACAATAGACAATCTGAACAGACTGATAACTAGCAAAGAAATTGAAGCAGGAATTAAAAAAAAAAACTCTCAACAAACAGAAGTCCTAGACAAAATGGCTTCACAGGTGAATTTTATCAAACATTCAAAGAATTAACATCCATCCTTCTCAAACTATTCTAGAAAATTGAAAAAGAGGGAAGGCTCCCAAGCTTATTTTATGAGGCCAGCATTACCCTGATTCCCAAAACAAAGATATTAAAAAAAAAAGAAAATTATAGGCTAATATTCCCAATGAACATAGATGCAAAAATTATTAATAAAATATTAGCAAACCAAATTCAGCAATACATCATAATTGGGTGGAATTTATTCCTGGAATGCAAGTTTGCTTCAATATCTGTGAATCAATTAATGTAATACACCACATAAACAATATTAAAGATAAAAATCATCTGATTATAATGATAATATCAGTAGATGCAGAAAAAGAATTTGATAAAATCCAGCATCCATTTATGATAAAACTTCTCAGCAGAGTGGGAATAGAGGGAATATATGTCAACATAATAAAGGCCATATATGACAAACCCACAAACATCATACACAATGATGAAAAGGTAAAAGTATTTTTCTTAAGATCAGGAAAAGGACAAGGATGTCCACTTTCATTACCTTTATTTAACATAGTATTGGAAGTCTTAGCCACAGCAATCAAAAAAGAAAAAGAAGTAAAAGATATCAAAATTAGAAAGGAAGAAAGAAAACCGTCATTATCTGCTGAATATATGATACTATATAAAGAGAATCCTACAATTAGAATTGATAAATAAATTCAGTAAGGTAGCAGAATATAAAATATTCAGAACTCAGCTGCATTTTTATACACCAAAACCAAACTATTAGAAAGTAATTAAGAAAACAATGCCATTTACAATTGCATTAAAAAAAAAACCTAAGAATAAATTTAACCAAGGAGGTAAAAGACCTGTACTCAGAAAACTATGAGACATTGAAGAAAGAAATAGAAGATATGAAAAAATGAAAGCATATACCATGTTCATGGATAGGAAGCACCAACATTGTTAAAATGTCCATACTATGGAAAGTAATTAAGAGATTCAATGTGATCCCTATCGGAATTCTTCAGTCAAGATGATGGAATAGGTAAACACTGTGCTAGTCTCCTCTCACAACCATATCAAAATTGCAGCTAAACTACAGAACAATCATTATTGGGAGTCACCTGAACTTTAGCTGAACAAAAGTTTTATGACTGGGGACATACAAAGAAGCCACCTCAAGACTGGTAGCAAAAGGGCTGGTCTACACCTACATGTGGTGGTTGAGAATCAGGAGGGATATCTCAGGTGCAGAGGTCCCCCCAGAACAGCATCCTGGCCCCACACGATGCTACCCAGCCCAAGATTCCAGTGCTGGAAACAGAAGTCCTCACAACTCTTGCTGTGAAAACCAGTGGAGATTATGGCTGAATGAGATGGAGAGTAGCTGGAGTCGCAGATATTCCTCTCTCGAGGGGCCCATGTATGGACTTTCTCACTAACAGACTTACTTGCTTTGAGTATTAGAGCTGGGGCAGCTGCTTAAAAGGGACCAGAAACATACGGAGAGGAACTGAATTGTCTGGCTTCAGGGCAATGGATGGAGGGGCAGCTTTCTCTCAGACAGAAGTGCTGGAAGAATCCATTCTTTCTTTGTTGAGTCCTCCTCCTTCCTGGCATGCGGACACAGGTGGCAGCCATATTTGAGTCTCCGTCAACCTGGCTAATACAGGTGACTCCACCCTGAAACCCCTCCCCACCCAATTGTGGGCCTACTCAAACCTCTTCCAGTGGCTTTTCCATGTGGGTGGCCTGTCTTGGCTCATGCTGCAGACTTTCCTAAAATCTCTCAAAGGTTCACAAATCCCAAACAAGTAGCACCTGGCCTCATCATGCCCTATACCTCTTGCTGAGCAGCCCCAATGCTGGCACTAGTGGGAGCCAGCCTTGGTTTGTGGCTTAATCTCCCGAGGCACCTCCAAACCTAGCACGGATGGTGGCCATCTGCAGATTTCTTGGTGACTCACTCTATACAGAAGTGCCAGTGGTATCCATTGTTCCCTGTTGAGCTCTTCCGCCTACCAGTGCACCGGACACAGTGCCTCCATAGCTGTGAGCTCATCAACCTGGATGACAAAGGGCACTTTGCCCAGAGGATTTCCTGAAACCCCGCCTCGCCCAACCCATGACCCTACCCAAGCCACATTCAGGTATATCCTCAGCGAGTCAGGTGCTCCTTGCTGAGACTCACACTGGAGGCAGCCTTGGTTTCTGGTGTGGCCTTTTGAGGCAACTATAAGCACAGCATCTGTGGATTGCTTGCTGAATCTAAACAGGTGGTCCCTGAGGGGTAGAGGCTTGGGCTAAGTTTGGCCTGCAGCTGAACCCCTCTCAGGACTGTGCCACTAAACATCTACTACACAAAGCCATACTAATAAGACTGGAAGACTTAGGAGCTTTGCTTAGTACAAAGAAACAGACATGGAAAGGCAGCCAAAATGGGAAGACAAAGAAGCAGAAACCATATGACAGAACAGAACAGAGATCCAGATATAATGGAGTCAAGTAATTTAACGGATGTAGAAATCAAAACACTGGTTATAAAGATGCTCAATGAACTTTTGGGATGTGTAGATAAGTTCAGTGAGAACTTCTGCAAAGAGATAAAAAACATAAAAATGGAAATGGAAATTATAAAAAGGAACCAGTCTAGAATGAAGAACACATTATCTGAGATGAGAAGTATATTGAATGAAATAAACAAAGGAATAAACAAAGGGAATAAAGAAGAGGATCAAATGACCTATCTAGAGGACAGGAGAGCCGATTAGGACACTCAATCAGAATGGCAAGAAAAATGATGCCAAGACTATAAAAATAATTTAAAGAAGATATGGTACACTATTAAGGCTCTAAATATTCGTCTGATTGGCATAACTGAAAAAAATCAAGATGTTGAACAACTATTCAACAAATGATGTTCAAGAAATAATGATGGAAAACTTCCCTAACCTGGTGAAGGAAATGGACATACAACCCAAGGAAGCTCAGAGAATTCCAAAAATCAGGGATCCAAAGAGGCTCATACCAAGACACATCATAATTAAAATGCCAAAGGTTAAATACAAAGAAAGAATATTAAAAGCAGCAAGAGAAAAACAGATAGTTACTTATAAGGGAACATCCATAAGACTGGCAGCTGATTTCTCAAAAGAAACTATGCAGGACAGAAGGGTTGGCAAAAAGACCCAAGATCTACAACCAAGAATACTTTATCCAGCAAAGCTATCATTTAGAGTTGAAGGACAGATAAAGATCTTCCCAGACAAAAATAAGCCTAAGGAATTTATTACCACCAAGCCAGTATTACAGGAAATGTTCGAGTGACTTCTTTAAGAAGAAACACATGTATCAAAAGCAGGAATAAAGAATGATAACAACTACATTCCTATCAACAAGTACCTCAAATGGAAAAAAATTAAGTGCTCCGACTAAAAGATAGAGTGGATGAATGGATAAGAAAAAAAGACCCCTACATGTTGTCTACAAGAGACTCACTTCAGACATACACAAACTGAAAGGAAGGGTATGGAAAAAGATATTCCTTTGATGGACTTAGAAGGTATTTAAGTCAGACAGAGAAAAATGAACACTATATGATTTCACTTATATGCAGAATCTAAGAAATAAAAAGAACAAACTAATCAAAAACAGACTCACAAATATAGTGGACAATTTTGTGATAGACAGAGGGGAGGGGGTTTGGGGATGGGAAGAATGCAGTGAAGGGTTAAAGAAGTACAAATTAGTAGCTGATGGATGGGGAGCGTGTCGTAGGGAATGCAGTTAGCATTAATATGTTGGCTAGGTGGAAGGTCAGGGGAGGGAGAAATAGGGGGGGTCATTTTATGAACTATATAGATGTCTAACCAATGTACTGTATACTTGAAACTAATTTAAATAAATTAAAGTCCATGTAAAAAATAATAATAATACATGTCTGTTATAGAAAACCTGGAGACTATGAAAAGATGGAAGGAAGAAAAATTACCCTTTGTCATACTGTGCTTAACCTTGCATGATTTTTGAGAGTTTTCTTTCCTGTCAGTTTATATAGCTATGACAATAATGTATGTACGATTCTGGATTTTGGGTTTTTACATAACTTTATCTTAAGAATTTTTAAGTCAATATCAATTTTTTATCAACATAATATTCCATCTAGAGGTATATCATGGTTTATTTAACCATTCTGCTACTACTGTGGACCACTTAAGATGTTTCCATCATTTCCCTACTTAAAATACCCATTCTTTTATGTATTCGTTATTTAATAAATGTGGACTATGTGCCAAGCTCTATGCTGGATGCTGGAGATGCAAAGATGAGCAGAGCCCTCAGGGAGTAAACAAATAAGGACAATCAAAAGAAAGAGGACTCGGGGTAGTGGGCATAACACCCTTCCTACAGGCAAGTTAAGGAGTCTTCGCAGTAGAAGGAGGTGAAGTGCAGATCTTTGTTAGCTTTATATGCTCTGGTAAGGAGGTGGAATTCATACCTGAGGGAACTGCTGAAGGATTGCAATATATGTGTTCCAAGTCCTATTCATGCGTTCTAGCTCTACCCTGACAAGCTGAGTGCCCTTAGGCAAATCACTTAACTCCTATCTTGTTTTCTTTTTCTGGGAAATTAAGGATATTAATTTACCTGCTGCCTGCCTTTCAATATTATAGTGAGAATCAAAGGGAAGTAATCTATCTGAAAGAGTTTTGTCAAATAGAGAGCACCATAAAAAATGTGAAACATTATAGGAGAGGTTGGATAAATCCTTGTGGAATTGAATTCAATTCTCTTTCTCAGAAACCTAACTGACAGTGGGATTGGAGAAGGGGAGAGAGGAGACAGAGCACAGGTGGGCAGTGCCTGCTTCTCCTGGGCACCTTTAGAACACCAATGAGAAGTTAGAGGAAGATTGGTCAAAGCAAGTTGAGTGGAAGGAGCTCCTTTCCAGGTGCACTTTCTAGCACAGGTCCTGCCCACAACTTTTCTCTCCCAGGTGTCAGAGCTCGACTATACCACTGGTCTCCTGCCTTCTTTTCTGATATAGGGTAGACAAAGAGCATAGTTATTTCAAAGGCTAGCCTTCCTCCTAATCCCCTTCCATCTAGTAGGTATTTGAGTTCTGATCATCTCCAATCCTCAAGTGTAGCAATTTACACAGCAAACTTGAATGACACCTTATGGGAGCCAGCTCTTTCTCTGACCAGTGGATCATAGGCAATAAATACACTCATGTATGTGTGTGTGTGTGTGCAAACACACACCTTGGAAACTTTTTTGGAAAGCATTTATCATTTCATAGGGCTTTTTTATAGGCATTATCTAATTTGATCCTCACCACCACCATGAGAGAAGAATAAATGAGATATAGTATTATCCCATTTCACACAGGAAGAAACAGAGGCTCAGAGGATTGAAATACCCTGCCCAAGAGCAGACAGTTAATAAGCAGAAGTCAGTCTTCTGACAGGATGCCATGGTTTTCTTTGCACCCCTGCAGGCCTTATCTAAGCAGGCAAGATTTAAAGCAGGAAGCCTCAAGGTGTGATAAAAGGACGATGGGAGATGAACCCCAGTCTCAGATCAGAACCTCCTTCCAGCACCCATTTTATCCTGTGTCCTGGCCACTTTCTCTTGGGATGAGGATTCAGGATGATTTCCTAAGTATGAAAATCTGCCTGTGGAAACCTGAGAAGACTTGCAGTGACCCCAGAAACTCCAAAAGGGCCAAGTCCCCCTTTCTCCTGAATTGGACTTTGCACTGCCCTGAAAGCCAGTAGATGAAAGGAAAGTCTTACAGTATTTGATGTGTTGCAACAGTATAACAGACTCCAAACTGTCTTGGCAAAATCAAACCCCAAGACTGCTTAGGTAATTCCATCCTGAGGAATGTCTCTTGTTTCTTTGTTCTGGTTTTCACTTCTAATTCGAAGCAACAGGATAAATAAGCAAACAAAAGTGTTCATGCAAATCTCAGAGTCTTAGGAAAGGAGAAGCTTTCGGCTCTGGTGTTTTTTGCATTTTTGTCCCTAAGCTTTCAGAAGCTACAATTGACCTTTGAGGGGACTTGGGCTTCAGGTGTCAGAGGGTCAGATTGCCTTTGTGCAGAACAAAGCCACCCCCATGGGGGTTGAATTCGTAACAGAAATATTGAAGGTGTTGGTGGAGTGCTCAACTCTACCTGAACTCCCTGCTCTGATTGTTGGATAAGAGCACTGGGGCAACAGGTTCTCTCTTCTCTCCCTACAGGTACCTTGGGAAGTACACCTGGATAGACCCAAAAACCCTGTCGTTCTGTCCAGTGCCCTACATTCAAATCCGATCTTTGCTCCCATCATGAATCCATCTTTTGCTGGAACTATTTGTGCTGTTGTCATAGAGTTAAGCTATGGGGGACACCTGTAAGAATGTGGAATCTTACCAGATGAAGGTGGGTAGTGCTGCTATCAAACAAAAAGAAGTCTTCCCACAAGATACCTGCAGTTGTAAGGGAGACTTAGGTGCATGAGATAGGCCTGGATATTGAGGATGAGAAATATCTTATCTGGGCTGTGCTAGAGCATGGTCATTAAAATGATATCTGCCCCATGGAGGAAAATTCAGACATATGGAACTCTTGGGATCAATTAGGATGGATAGAATCTTCAAGCTCTGACAGGCCAGTTACAGTTGGTAAACCAGGTGGCCCAACTGCATTACATCCTCTGTGCTTTCGCCTTTGCTATTCCCTAACTTCCTATGAAATATTATTTGAATCAATTTCCAAACTTGGTCTTCTCTATGTCATGGGGAAGAAAGGGAAGGATTACTTTCCTATTTTGCTGAGTGTTAAGAGAAAGCAGGTTAGTGTTAGCAGCAGTCACATAGGAAGATCCCAGAGGGAAGATGACTCATAGGCACAGAGACAAGACACATGGGCCATCCACCCACTGTATCAAGAAAATCCCTTCCCACAGCCACTTTGGACGTTCTTGGTCTTCTTCTTATTTTTTAAAAGATGGCATTTCTTTATTGTAATAAAATGTATAAAAAGTCTGTTCAGAATGATTTTCTTTGTGAACAAAGGGACAATGGGAGGGCTTGGGGTGAGGGCTCTCCCCTGGTAGATGTACTGGCTTTCAAACTTTTATGTTAGCAGCAGACACCTCTTTTTTTGCCAAAATCTTCTATGGCCTATCAATACCTAAAACTGATAAAAGTGGAGGTGTTCTGTTTGAAGAGGGAGATGAGGAAAGGTCTTTCTCATTCAGACCCTTTCTATTTCTACTCCATCTCAAATTATTCCCCAAAGCACTTCCTAGGGATTCTTGACAAGCATTAATTTTATTCACACATCCACCATATTTATAGATGATGAAACCAAATTTCAGAAAAGTGAGTTGACCCACCCAAAGACACAGCTGGTTTGCATATAAGTGGGGCTCCAGCCCAAATGTTCCCAAGCAGAGATTCCTCCATGGTGGGCCATGATATACTGCTGTGCTGCTACTAGATCTCAAAGCTCTGCAGGTGAAGACAGGGGCTGAAGGAATGCTGTTGCTGAGGGTCCTTGGAAAACAGCAGGGATGGAGCAGGGTATGATGGTGTGTCCTGTGGGCCCCCTTGACAGTGACCTTGAGCAGCTCTATTACATTCTGCTGCACTGTGATGTGCTTAAACATGGTGTAGGACATGATTTTGTACCTGGATGTCTACTCAAAACCAGCTACTGCCTTTTAGTTGCTGGAGGACTTTTTTTTTTTTAGCTCTGAGTACCTAAGCATATGGCACAGACCCCAAGGTGTTGCTAGGCAGGGGTGGGAGCAGGGAGGCTGGGCAGCTCCAGGCAGTGGCCCAACTATCTATCTTCACAAATATCAAATGCTTCTAAACATTTATAGTTCCTGTGCCCTTTTAGTGATATCTAAGCTAGCTGCAGGGTAACTGCTCTAACAAGGCATACACTTACTACAGATTAGAGCCTCACCATTATTTTAAAATACTTGACATGAAAAAGTTCGATAGCATTCAAATCCATTTGCATTATCACAATATATTTTAACATTACATTTGTCAATGAAAGAAAAAAAAAGAGCTCTGAGAGTCTTTAAATATAATTTCAACTGCTGTAAAATTCTGAATGTGCTGCTGACTTTTACACATAAAATTTCTTGTCAGTGGAGATTAGTCAGAATTTGAGGAGATCAGTAATAAAAGCCTGGAACAAGAATTACATGGAACCATGTCAAACATAAAACTAGTTATAAGAAATTATATTTATAGAAACAATATTAAGTTATCGTTCAAGAATTAGAAATGATTTCAAAATTCCAAAATCTAAACTACATGCAAAATTAAAATGTTAATATCATCTCTAATACTTTGTATTTTTATTTTATCCTTCAACAAATATGATTCGAGAGTCAGGCAATATTCTAGCTCTGGGAATATATCCCTGAACAAACAGATGAAGACCTCTGTACTTGTGGAGTTGACTAGTGAAGAGAGACCAAAGAATAAATAATAATATAGCATGTGAGGTGATGAGTACTATGGGAAAAGATGAGCAGAGTAAAATAGATTGAGAAAATAAGGTGATCAGGGTAGGCCTTATTGAGAAGGACATTTAAGCAAAGATTTGGAGGAGGCGAGAAATTAAGCCATGTAGACATATGGGGAGGAATTTTTCAGGCAGAGGAAAAACCGGGGACAAAGGCCCAGAGGCAGAGCAAGCTTAGCATGTTCAAAGAGCAGCAAGGAGGCCTTTGTGGCCAAAGAGGAGTGAGCATGGGAGAGAGTAGCTGAAGATGAGGTCATGGAGGTGATGCAGACCAGATTGCGAGGAAACTTGTAGGACATTTTAAGAAAGTTGCTCTTGACTCTGAGTGAGTTGGGAAGCCATACAGTGTTTGTAGCAGAAGAGTGACTTTATCTGACAGGTATTTAAAGGGACATTCTGGCCACTGTATTGAGAAAAGCCTGAAGAGGTGGAGGTCAGAACAGGGGGACTCATTAGGAGGCTATTGTAATAATCCAAGAGAGAGGTGATAATTTGTTTGGAACAAAATGATAGCAGTCAGGATGGTCAGTTTACAAATGTATTCTAAAGTTAGAGGCCAGAGCATTGTCTGATGTAGAATATGTATATACATATTACATGAGACATACATAGATTATGAAGAGGATATAGAATATAGAAGAAAGAGTAAAATATAAGTCCAAAAATTTTGACCTGAGCAACTAGAAGGATAAGAAGACATTAACTGTGTTGGGAGAGACTTCAGGAAGAGCAAGTTGGTGGTGACTATAGAGACCAGGTGTTCAGATATAGACATGCTATTTTTGAGCTATTATACATCAAGGTGGAGATATCAAGTAGGCATTTGGATTAAAAGCCTGGAATTCAAGGAGATTTTATTTTCTTTTAATCATAATGATGTAATATAAAGAAAATACAATGGGCTCCCCCTCTGCAACAATATACCTTTTTCTCTTTCTCTCCTTCTTTCTCTTTCTCTTCTTTCTCTCAAATTTACTCTAGTGTGCCATCAAATATTATCATTTTTTATGGAAAAGTTTTAGAAGGTTGGTCCTAACAGCAAGGGCCTCTGACCTAGGCAGCCAGGAGCCCTGAGTTCTAATTTTGTTTTATATGTGTGTAAAATTTTGTTTATATGTCTGTGTGATTTTGTTTTTATATGGGCATTGCCATGCCAAACCCTCTATTTCTGGTGGCATCTATTCTGATTGGCCAGAGTCACTGTCCTACCAGTTAAATATTTTGAACTTCAGCCCTCGTTGTGCAGAAAGAGCACACAATTTGGAGCCAGGAAGACCTGGCTTTGTACTTGCTTGGCCTCTCACCAGTTGTGTGATGACTGGGAACATTAGTCTGGTTTGCTAGTTCACTGGGTGTTGGCCACTTAGTTGTGGAACCCCCTTTTTGTATTTGGGAACCCGTCAAGTGATTCTTGGTAGGAATCAGGATCCACTAGAGGTGCCCTGCCCCCTGGCAGCAAGATTGTAGGCACATGGCCTATGAACCCTCAGATGATATCACTTGGGAATTTAGATTTTTAAGATAAAGACAAAAAGGTAAAGGAAGAGTTTAAAATGCATTTTCGCAGTGGCCAAAATGAGATTCAGTGTCTAGTGAGGTCTCTCAGCAGACTCTTCCTGGTGTAGTCTTGCCCTCATTCTGCCATCTTGGTCTATGCATGTGTTCTAAGCTTCCCATATATCATGTGTGCTCTCGATATCTTTCCCCAAATTTTTCTGTTGAAGTTAGCTGGAGTCAGTTTTTGTTGTGGGCAGTTACGAACTTTAACTGAGAAAATGATCGATGATGGGCTGCTTGACTCCTCTGAGTCTCAGTTTCCTCTTGTTCTCAGTTATCTTTAAATGGAGAAAATATCTATTGTACGGAATTAAATAAGACAATGAAGTTTCATTCTCTTTAAACTCCTTGAGAGGACAGAAGACCAGTACACAGCGTCACAAGACATGGCCAGTTTAAGTTTAGAGTATTGGGAACAGGGCAAAATTAGGGCAGTTGAGGGCTCGCTGACAGGAGGAGTCTCATTAGCTAGTCCATAACTCAGTAGATCATAATGTATGTATCCCTGCTTCCTGAGCATTGCCTTGCAGGGGATACAGCCTCATCCATCAGTCTGCTGCATTACCATGCAGACAGAAGCAACCACAGTGACGCCCAAGTCAGCTGCAAAGCAGTTAGTTCTGGGATGGAGGCTGAGGCAGTGTGGTGTCAGTTCCACTAGCACCTGGTGTCTCTGAGGCTGTATTAGCAGGGGGCTGTCAATCTTCAGGCAGAAAAACAAGAAACAGAAAGAAGAACAAATCAAGAATCAGAGAGTAACAAAAGAGGGAGCAAGAGGTTGGAGAACTATTTTAAGTAATGTTTGATAAATTACCTGCCTGTCCTGGCCTCCCCATAGAGGAGATGCTGTGGAGTTGATGTCTGCATTTGTCAACTCACCAAAATAGCAGGCTGCAGAGATAAGACAGACCAAGGGTGAAGGAGACAGCTGTATGTTCTTTGAGTATGGGCCCGGGTGGTGCATGACTTCCAATGGTCACAGGTTCACATGTGATGCAGTCTACACACACACACGCAGAAATGTCTATACACACAGGGAACATATTAGCCATGCTCATTCTTATACACAGGCATACATAAAACATACAGGCATGCCCTGCCCTTACAGGTCAAGGACAGTTGCAAAGGCACTCATTGGCTATGACATTCTTTCCAGGGAGGCAAGCAAAGATGTTCAAGCAGTTAGTAAGCACCTTAATTGCTGGAGAGAGCATATTGGGGTAATGCAATTTTCTGGAAGTTAGCTGCTCCCTCCTGCATCTTGTCTAGATCTTTGCATTGCCCTAGGAACCCTCCAAAAGCCCATTTAACAAGGTTAATTAATTTAATTAACAGCCTTCTGTGAAAGTGGTAAAATCGTTATATCAAAGATGTTTTGAATAGTCCACTAGAAGTCCATAAATAGAGTCCCTAGGTCTGGCTGGACACATGGCTTCTGCATTTCCTGACATACAGTCATGGACTGTATGACAAATCTAGTCTTCTCTTTTTCTTCATTTCCCACAAGTCTTGGGAATTCCCTATAAATAAGGTACAGGAGACTCTGGACATTCTTGAGGAATATAAACCCTACAGCCTCTCGAATCTCCAAATTTCTAATTGCACAATGCCATACAGTGGTCTCATTTCCTCATCTGTAAAACAAGGACAGTATTAACCTCTCAAGAAAGCTGTGAAAATTCACTAGACTGGGAAGCAAGACAGGGCCTCAACTTGCCTCCCTACTACTGAGGAGCTAATGGCTGCCCATCAGCCTCACAGCACATGGGATTCATTTTCCTGACTTAGCAGAATGACTAAAGGCTACATGTGAAGGGGCATTGGGAACACTCACAAATGGCTATAATAGAAGTATTAAATCCAGGAATGCTGTCTGGAATGCCCTTATGGCAAGTAACCCAGTGAGAATAGGAGGCCTCAAATTGAACAGGGCTGAACCTCAGAACATCAGGCAGTCCACAGAACCATATCCTTGGACTAGAATCTAATGTGCCCTCTGTTGTCTTCTGGATCTCTGTTGGTCTTTTTCACCAATGAGCTCAACAACTCTGCAATAGGAATGCCCTGGGAGGATAAATGAAATGATGTATAAGAGGCTCCAGGAAACCCAATTACTTTTCCTGGGCCTGGTCCAGAGCAGGGGAGCAGGGCAGTTAAGAGGCTGTAGCCCACATGTGGTGGGGTGGGGTGGGGAGTAAGGGAAGAATGTGCTGAACTGTTCCAACTCCCTCAGATTTGTGGCAGCCAGATGCGGGGCCTGGCCAGGGGCCCCTCCTGCTCTCTTCTTTGAACCCTGCCTATGTAGATCCTTCTGAGAACTGGGATCAGGGAGAGGAGAAGACCCCTGGCTCACCAAGGAAACATCAAGAGCATTACCTTTTATTTCTGATTTACTTGCTTTCTTGCACATGGGGGATGATGGTTTGAGCATTTATTCTTTCCTGAAATGCTTGTTGAGATCGGTGTGCAGGTAGGCCCAGAGAGGGAGCCAAGTAATGGAAACACTGTCTTCCAATTCCAAGCTCTCTCCCAGGACTCCAGAGGACCTCTTTACCAGCAGTGGCTGCCTGCCCAGTGAGAGCCCTGCACAGATTTCTGCAGCATTGTTAGGATTTTCACTATCAATATCAACTTGCTACTCATCTGGTGGACACATAAATCTCTAATCTGGCTGGGAAGGACTGTGTTGTGGTGGGAAGAACACTAAAACAGGTTCTAGTCCACCTATGCCACTAACTCACTGAGTTAATGATTCCTCATCTGTGAAGTGGGATGAACAGTATCTGCTGCACTTGCTTCATGGGCTCAAATGAAATAGAGTATAAAATCACTTTGAATGAGGGGAGAGAAGACATATGTATTCAACAGCGACTCCTGTCAGGTACCTGACCACGAGCCTTCCCCCACTTACTGAGCACTTTACACACTTTATCTCATTCGTCCTCTCGGCAGTCCTTGAGGTAGCTCTCCATTTTACAAATGAGGAAATGAGCCTTGGAGATGTTAAATAATATGCTCCAGGTCTTGCAGACAGTAAATAGTGAAGCTACGCTGTCCTAGACCTGTAGATTCAATACCTGGGAGCATGTAAGAAATGCAGAATCTAAGGCACCTTGGCAGATCTATGAAACAGAATTTACATTTTAACGAGATCTCCAGCTACCTGCTCTACACTGTGTTGGTTTTTTTAAGTATTCAAATGCAAGCTCGACTATAAGATGTTATGAGTATTATAATAAGCACATTATAATGTGCTTGTTATAATAAGCACAATAACCTCCGGGGAAAATTCTCCCTCTAGGAGGGGTTTCTGAAAAACTTTAGTTTCCTGTTTCTTGGTGTCATATCCTACACTTCATGGCAATTTCTCAGGAAGTCAGAAGTGACAGGCCCAACTGGACCACCCTGCAGAACATGTTTGGCTAGCCTAGATAGCTATCTACCAGCTCCCTTGGGGCTACTTCTTATCAGAATTGAAGCAGGGAAAATTCTGCTTCCTTAATTCTGGAACTTGCTTTCCCAGATGAGTTTCTAGCTGGGGAAAATGTGTGGGTTCCTGAGGCCCAGGCAGACTTTGCAGTGTTTTTGTCCTCCCTATTGACCAACTAATTTCCCAAAATCACACAGGCAGAAAGGAACACGCCCCGGATTTGAAACCAGGTTAATTCCAGAGTCAGAAGTCCTGAACACTACCCACCACTAGCTTTCAACAATGCTCTTCATGGAATTAAAAAGGGATGGACAGGTACGCACGATGTTGACTTTCCTCAGAAAACAAAATCCTGCATGGAATCGCTTCAGGCAATGAGTCCTGAAGTTCACACTCTTCTTCCAGAACCTCTTTCTGGGTGGTGACCCTTCTTGCTCTTCTCTGCTACAGCAGGTGGGACACCCTGGAAGCCAAACTGTTGTTGCAAGATTCGTTTATTTTAATAAAAGTTAAATCTCTCAACTACATCCACAAACCATCAATAATTCAGGACTACTGCTCAGCCCAGGGTGGCAGAGATGGCCCTCTCCGTGTCTAAGCAGCGGCTTCCAGGTAAAAGTTCACAGGAAATTTGACACCTAATAAATTGGAGCCTTCTCCTCTTTAAATCATTTTTAAACCACAATTGCCACACTAAATATAATTACTACAAACCGGTCATTTGTAACAGAGACATCTCATTAAAACAATTCCATTCTCGAAAGGCAGGTGGGAGGGAAAGGCAAGAGGGTAGTGGTAGGAGGAAATGGAGTGGCTAAACTCTTGGAGAGGGGTGTTGAGGAAAGCTTGGAAAGAGCTGGGAGATGCTCTTAATTACGAATTGATTATTTCTCGTGATTGAGCACAAAATATAATCAACTCAACATTTCAAGACCAAAGCAGAAGGAGTAGAGACAGACAGGATGACAAGGACTGAGGAATCTTCCAGATCTTCTACTCTAAGGGGCGGGCCTGTGGGCGGGTTGGAGGGGCATGGGCAGAGTGACACCAGGCCTCCCCCATTGGATTTCTGGCTAGTCCCTGGCTCAGGGAAGTGGCTGCAGAGTTTGTCAGGCAAGTGCTGCAGAACTGTTTGCTTCATCCACAGAGGAAAGTGACTGCACTATTGATGGAGCTGTGGCCAATTACCAGGTAGACAGGATGCAGGACTTGAGATCAAAGGGTTTAAATCCCAGCTCTGACCCTTAGGAGCTACTACCTGTGGGGAACTGACTCACCCAAAGCACCTGAGCCTCAGTTTCCTAGTTTCTAAAATTGGTATAGTCCTGCCCTCCCAACCCTGCAGGGCTGTGATAAGGATCACCTGAGACAACGTAAAGGTAAATGTGACTGGCATGGAACAGACTCCGGAAAATCTGTGCAATCTAAATTTCCTGACAAAGATTGTGAGATGTGGAAAATTTCATTCAGCTGCCAGAATGAAATTTCCTTCCTGGGAGAATTTTAATTACAACACAGCTGCTTCTCTCCCAGGAAAGGTGTGGGGAGGTCTCTGATGCAGGGGGCAAGAGGGTTGGCCTTGCTGGAAACCACCTGTGCTGGCTGCAGGGTTACTGCTCTGGAGCCAATGCTTGGTTCTAGCTTGTCGATAGGGTTGGAATCTGCACCTCTCCAGGAAACTCCAGTAGATGCCGGGGAAAGCCACAGACCTGTCTCTTCTCTGCTTGTCCGGGAGGCAGCCGAGGAAACCTGCCTAAGAGTGAGAAAAGAAGCCAAGTCAGCCTCCATGTCCTAGTCCTCAGCTCCAAGCTTACTGAGACAAATGCCTTGAGTGCCTCCCCTTCCTTATTCCAGTGTCTCTGCTTTTCACAACTACCTTCTGTAGTTGTGTTCAGCATAAGCCAGTATACCCCATCTGGTTTCTTAGACTTCATCTCTTCACTCGGATCAACTCAGCTCAGTCTTTGGAGATCATGAGATCCTTAGACCATACATTTTTATGGCATACTGGGTTTGGGCCTGACATTTCTAAACCGAGTGGCGTTGAGTAGGTCACTTAACCTCTGTGGGGCTCAGCTTTCACTTCTATAAGTTGGAGATAATAATAATGACTGTTTTATTTACTTAAGGAAGACAAAAGATATGCAAAACAGGATTATTATGATTGTGTTCATCATAATTCTTATAACTGACTAGCCCAGAGTCTTGAGGGGAACAGAGCAGGGGAAGGGCATCTTCCTAGTTAGAGCTCTGGCCTCAGATTTCTTCAGTCCTCCCTGAAAATAGGAGGAGAAGTCTTCAGGCTGCCTATGCCAAGGGTCTCTGCCTTCTGCATGCTCTCCTCAAGATTGGCTGGTCAGCCAAGTCTCTTGTATGGTGGACAGTTGAGGGTGGATGCTATGGATGGACAGGCAGCCAGGAGCCCACTTGCAGAAGCAGCAGCGAACAGAGGAGCAACTGTGTGCATGTTGATAGGACTATGGGTGGCTATGTGGGCAGAAGCCTCCATTGCTCTGAAATAGCCTCGCAGCACAGTGATGGTGGCCGGACAAACCAGTGTTCGCAGTCTTAGGTGGGCTGCCACCTGAGTGTTGCCTGGGAAACCACGGCTGCAGGAGTGCCCCACTCCACCATTTGCTTATTTGCCATGAAGACAGCGAGATGGAGGCAGCAAGGGTAACAGAACAGGTGGCCCCCACCACAGGCTTTGGGAAACCTCAGCAGCCCCTATGCCTATAACTGGCAGAGGAGGCGGCCTTGGGATCAATTCTTCCATTATAAAACCATGTTCAAAATGTCAATTCCTTCTCTTCTGGTTCTGAGTTTTCCCCCTCCATTTCATCAGTTTACCCCTCTCCCCTCTCCTGTGACTGGCTTACACTTTATATTAGCACGACGCTAATCTTTGAAGAATGATTTTTGGCAGCAATTGAGCGCCTAACATGACCTCATCATGTCTGGCGTTCTTGAGAAAGGACACCTCCTGAAAGGCAGGGGAATTGGGGAAGAGGCTGGATACACGTAGGCTCTCTAGATACAAGTGGGAGCCTGCCCATAGTGGCGATGCAGGGGGTGAAGCAGCTCTTCCCCATCAGACCCAGGAGCCCAGCTCATTACCATTGCTAAGGAAGACCAATATGAGTCAATACTAGCAGTTTCCAGGAAACTTTTCCAATTTTCTCTCATAGCACCAGCATATAGGTTTCTTTCCTGTCCTTCTGAGGTAAGAGAAGGCGAGTGGTTAAAGACTGGGCTAGGAAGGCTCTGTTGAGGCCACCCTACCCAGCCCCGGTCTGCACACATGTTTCCCACTATGTCCAGGACAAATGGCTGCCTTCTCCTGGGCTCACCAACTCCCCTTACTGCAATGTAAGCAAGCCCCTGCTCTGGGGATCTCAGCTAATCAGAGAAGGAGAGAGGTGCTCACTACCTCCTCAAAATGAACCCCCAGGCCTGCATGGTCTTCTCCTCACCTTGCCCTTTACTTCGGTCCTTTCCCATTTCCCAGGCTCATAAGACTTCATTAATTTAGAAATGTTAGTTTTTGTTTCTTTATGTTTCTCATGAGTCATTGGCTATTACTCAAGGTAGGAGGAGAATTAAGAGTTCTTGACTCAGAACCCACCAACTTATAGGGAACATTTCCCCTCATTAGATTCTTAGGTTCTGACCTCTCAGTTGTCACTACACCTGGCCCACTACATCCTCCAGCACGATACCCACTCCTCAGTATTGTTCCATATCACATTAACATCTATACCCCTTCCCTTACCTACTCTGAAAACCAGGTTGTCAGCCAGCACACCCTGCCCACTGGGCCAACTCCACCCCACCCTGGCCATTTGTCCATCTGTTAGGTTCTCAGAGTTGTCCCTGCCTGTTTCATGTTCAAGCTGTTGGCTACGACAATCATACCTGATCATTAATAATGGAATAGTGATGGGAGAGACACTTAGATAATCAACTAGCACAGGCTCATTAGTGGCACAGAACAATCACAGCGATATAATAACAGATCCCAGGAAATGTCAATTAAACCTGGAACTTCGTTAGGTTTCATTTTATTTTCAGCATGGAGAAGGACAGCATAATTGCAATCAACTAAAGCCAATGCAAATCTCCTCCAAAAGAGACTCCTTCCCCCCGGGGATACAAGGAGTTAAGTTCCACTCTCCCACCATGTTAATTCCAAGCCATTTAATGAACTTCTTCTCTTCCTTGAGGAATGTTACAACTGAGTGCCTGGCTTCTCTTAACAACAGGATCATTCTGGCTGTTGGCTTTAACGATAAAGATGATGGTGCCCAGGATTTGCATTTATTGAGACTCAACATGTGCCAGATGTTGTGCTAAGCCCTATACATGGATTATTTCATTTAACCCTCACTACAATTTATTGAGGTACCGGTTAATATTATCATCATTTTATCTACAGGCCATTGAATCTCAAAGTTAAGAATGATGCTCTGGGTAACCCATTTTGTAAATGTTTGTGGTATAGCCAGAAATCCAAGCCAGATCTGCCTCCCATGAGTGCTTGCTCACTCTCACTCTCTCTTCTCGCCTCTCCTCCTCCTTCTGTCTCTTTCTTCCTGTCTCTCCCTGTCTCTTTGTCTCTGTCTCTCTGTCTCTGCTGCTTTCTCTCTCTTCTTGGATTAGGTATTGGGGGAGCCTAGATAATCCTGAAGAGGGATGGGGTAACCCAAGGAGTGTTCAACTGAAGCATCTCATGTTGGCTCTTTGGTCTCCAGTCTAGGGTGGGCAGCTAGGAGGAGATTTTTAAAGAAATTTCCCTGAATCCTGTCCCCAAATCAAATGACCCAATCAGACTCTCTGGGGATGGGGGCCAGGCCATCTATATTTTTTCAAAGCTTCTTAGGTAATTTTGAAGACCACTGTTCTTAAAACCTCACCCAGCGAGTGCTTCTCCACATCACAGGTGGGGATGGGGATCTGGGTGACTGGCCCAGCCCTGAACCCCATGGTTCTGAGAGGAAAAGTGATTTAGAACAAGGCCTTCTGAGAAGGTGTGTGCTGACTCTCCGTCTATGACCTCAGCTCTGGCTTCAATTTCCTCATCTGTGACATGAAGGATTGGCCTGGTGGTCTCTAAGATGTCTACCACTCAAACAGGGTTTTCCTAGAAGGACAATGCCTTGCCCCAAGTCCATGATTTGCCAGAGGCTTGTTGAGGAGATGTCTTTTTAGAACAGTGACCTTAAGTCATTGTTTCTCTAAAGTCAAATCACATTATTTCATACTTTAAATTGACTCCTTGCATTTACTTATATATGTTTTTGAAAACTAATTTTACATTGTTATTATATGTGGAAAGCCATATCCCCTGTTATTATATATGGAAAGTAACCATAAAAATGTTATCATCTAAATTCATCACCTACATCATCAGGGATGTGAAGACTATACTGGCCCATATGATCTCACCCACCCAGCTCCTCCTTCCCTCAAATGTGATCCTGATGGCTAACTGCCTCTGGTGGAACTGTGAACTCACAGCACTCACTTTTACAGGAATAAAACCAGGGAAGGTCTACATCTCGAAGGGCAAAACTTTTCAGTCTTATTGTATGAGAATCGAATCCTTCCAGTGGGACTTAGTTCTAAGTCTGCAGCATTGCCCTTCTTGGACCTTGGTTTTTGTTTGTTTGTTTATTTGTTTTTTAGGCGAGGCAACCCTTGGTTGATCTCACAGATTGCAAGGACCTTGTCAGCTTACAATCACTTATTTTTTTTTATTTTTTATGCCTACAGGGCCTGGTCTTCCTAGGTGGTCTCCCATCCAAGTACTAACCAGGCCTGACCCTGCTTAGCTTCTGAGATCAAACGGGATCAGGCTTGTTTGGGGTGGCATGGCCGTATACTTGGACCTCAGTTTTGACACCTACAAAATCATACCATGAGACAACAGGCACAACTGTGTTCCTTTGTGGTGTAAGTTTGCTTTTTCCCACTCCCTCAGCCTCTATAATCACAGAGCAGGGGCAAAACTAACTAATGGAGAGAAAAAAGAAGACAGAAGTTTGTGCGGTGACCTCAGGAGTTCCTTGGATTTCAAAGTAGCAATCTCTCCAAACTTACATGAGGTGCCATGTCTATCACCATTGACAACTAAGAGTTCTGGGTTTAGAGACCACTGAGATCATTAGGGCCTCATTTCCTCATCTGTAAACACTTGTTAACTCTCAGCCAGGTACTAACTGATTCAGTCCCTGCCCTTATGGAGCTTTGTTCCAGTCATGGGCAGACTTATACATAAACAAAGGTGTAGGTGATACTGTGCTAAGTACTAACTCCAAAAGGGTGAGCCCAGGGCAGGAAGGGAGACAACTCAGTACTTGTTTCCTCCACAGACTCCCTCCTCTCAGCCCTCAAGCCAAACAGTGCCACACCTGCCCTGAATAAAATGTGAGCGCTCAGTCTTTTCTATTTAGGGTCCATTTTTAAGTGACAGCTTGCCTAGAGGTTAAGAGTACAGGCTTTGGGAATGACCCTGACTTAAGATTTCTGTCACTCATAGAAAAGTATTTATCTTTCTCGGTTTCAATTTCTTTGTCTGCAAAATAGGAACGCTGCAAGGATTATGTGAAATGGTATCTCTGAAGTGCTCAGCAGAGCACATGAATGAGCCCTCCAGAAACATTACTTGTAATTATTATTTTTTTCTAGTAGAAATTCTAGTTTTGGAATGGGACAGACCAGGATTCAAATGCCAGATCTAAAGCTTGATATGTATATGACCTTTGAGTCTTGTGTTCTTATTCATAAAGAAGTGTGATAATAGTGGCCTCGAACAAGTATACAAATGTAGTCCCTAATGCTGGCCATCTCCATCCATTGCCTTCCTTTGAGGTGTGGCAACATGCCCAGCCAGCACAGGGCAAATCTAGACTAAAGGCTCTGAGTTCACCTGTATGCACCCCTATTCCCATTTACTCTGGCCCACACCCAGCCCAGAGTGGCCCTTCTCAGGTGCTCTTACTTTTTCGATGATCACTTTCATCATCATCCAGAGCCCCATGCCACTGAAAGGACAGACCATTCCTCCCTTGCTAGATTAGGGCTGGCCACCCAATGTGGGCGACATTGCTGCTGACCATGACAAGGGGCTTGTTCAGTCCATAGAAGAGGGGCAGCTGCCGCAGGTGAGGTCAGGGTGGAGGGCTGTGGGAAGAACGGGACAGGAGAGGGACAGAGAAAGATATCCCCTCCCTTCTTTTCTCAATCCTCATTTCCTCCCTGCTCATTGAACCCTCACCAGCTCCTTTAAACTCTTCCAGGGTCAGTCATAGCACAGTGGAGAGATCTGGAACTTTCCACAGAAGACGCATGTTTGAACTCTGTTTCTGAAATTGCCAGGTGTGCTTAGACCTCCACCCTCAGAGTTGTAGCATCTATAAAGGGGGATGGGAAAGCTCTCCTCCAAGGGTTAGTGTGAGGAGTAAATGAAGACTACAGAGAGGTGCAGGCTTGTGCTCTTCTTCCCTTTCTTCTCTTTGAACCCACAGTTTTTTTTATCTCCTCATCCCTCCCATGTTTGAGTCCCCTCTGCCTCCCCAGCCAGGACATCCTGATCACCACCCACCTGGGTGATGCAGAGGCCTATATTTTCAGGTGTCATGAGCTCCTGAAACATCAGGACATTGATGATGTAATTAATTATGCCCTTTCTGAGCTCAGGCCAGAGCAGACCTGAAGATCCCTTTCTTAATGGCTAGAGAAAGGGGAGGTGATTCCTGCCACAGAAACACTTACACAGAGCACATGAATGAAGACATGACTCCTCAGAAAGCCTCAGCACTCTGTTCCATGCTCCTGGGCAAGGAAATGCCCTCTCCTGACTTGGGTGGAGCCGCCATCTCCCTCACCTGGCAATTCTGGCCAGAAGCAGGCTGGTCCGCAGTCTACTCTGCAGCACCCCAAGCTCCATATAAACAAGAGCCTGTTTGAAGCAAAAATCCTTCAGCAATTACTTATAGAAAGAGGATGGAGAGCGCTGAGGACAGAAAGAGAATTTATTTGTTCTCTGTGCTTTGACTTAGTTTTTAAATTGTCCTTCTGTAGATAAAGACATCTCTCCAGCAGCTCAGCCCCAGATCCTAGCAGCTAATCTGTATCTGGCAAATAAAAATAGCCTCCAAACCAGATGGAGATCCAGAGCCCACCAGGAAAACAGATCCAGTTTTGAGTGCTGAAAGTGGATTTTAAATAGAGTCATATGAAGCCTTTTTTGGATTTTCTGGGGGTGAAAGTGGGTAGAGGGGAGACAGGGATGGCCAGAACTAAGAAGATGCAGGGAGGAGGGAAGCAGAAGTTAAGGAAAAGAAGCAAGAGTTCGTTGTCACTTTCCCTAGAATTTTCTTCAAAGCCTTGAGTGGGAGCAATCTTCCATGGGATTCAAGGTGTTCATGTGTCTGCAGTGCTCAGACAGGAGAAGGGAGATGGATGTTTTGCATGTTTCCCAGAGACAACGTGGTGCTGTGGAAAAGGCATCAGCTCTGTAGCCAGACCTGGATACGAACTACCCATGCCAGCTCTGGATGAAATAATTTGCTCCTTTGAGTCTCTTCAGCTTCCTTGTCTATAAATTGAGGTATGCTATTTATCTATTAGGATTTTGATGAGTCCTAAGATAAGAAATGTGAATCATTGTGCTATAGTCTGAATGTTTGTGTTCCCCTCAAATTCACATATTGAAATACTAATCCTCAAAGCAGTGGCATTAGGAGGAGGGGTCTTTGAGAGATGATTAAGTCATGAGGGTGGAGCCCTCAGCCATGGGATTTGTGTCTTTATAAAAGAAGCCCTGGAGAGCTTCCTTGCTCCTTTTACTATGTGAGGACACAGCAACAAGGCACTCTCTATGAACCAGGAAGTAGCCCTCACCAAACACTGAATCTGTTAGCATCTTACTCTTGGACTTTCCAGATTCCAGAACTGTGAGAAATAAATGTGTTGTTTAAGCCATCCCAGTCTATGGTATTCTCTTATGGCAGCCCAAATAGACTGAGACACACCCAGCTCAGTGCCTGGCACTTTGGGAACCAAACAAATATTTGTCCCCTGTCTCTATACCCCTTCCCTGGAGTCCATCTTGGGGAAGTGTGTTTAGAGGGGCCTGGTGGAACTTGCCTGATAGAAGAGAAGTTTAGTTTGGGCCCCCACACAGTTTTACATACTTCCATCTCCTCTTAGGGCTAGGCTACCCCATCCCCAAAGCTCTGTGTGGTTTCAGGCTGACAAATGGATACTTGCTTCTGGGTTCAGAATCTACTAGAGCAGCAGTTCCTAACATTTTTGGTACCAAGGACTGGTGCTCCTATAAAAATCTGATGATCTGAGGTGGAGCTGAGGTGGTGATGCTAGTACTGGGGAATGGCTGCAAATACAGATGAAGCTTTGCTCTCTGGCCAACTGCTTACCTCCTGCTGTGTGGCCTGGTTCCTAACAGGTCATGGACTGGTACTGGTCCACTGCCCAGGGGTTGAGGACCCCTGTACTAGAAGAAGGGAGCCATATCTGTTTTGCTTACCATTATATCCCCAGGGCAAGCACAGTATCTGGCACATAGTAGGTGCTCAATAAACACCTGCTGATGGAAACTGAGTGAGTGAATAATTCCAGAAGAAGAGGACAGGAGTGTCAACATGAATGCAGACTCTGACTACAGCCAACAATGAAGCTTTGGAACGAGGGGAGCAATTCTCATGTTGCATTACAGGAACTTCCCAAAATGCTCCCATCTGGCAGCTTCCCCAGCCCTAGATCTGTCTGACTCCCTCAGAAATGAACACAAGCCAACCTGCCCTGTCTGAGGTTGTCTCCTCTGTGTTGATTTGCTCTCCTAGTAAAATCACAGGCCCTGCATACTCAAGGAACAGATTTTTCATTTCTCTGACGCTCTCTACCTAACATACACAGGCACCTTGGAGTTGAGGGTAAAGAGTGGAGAGGGATCCATTAGCACCTACAATCTTGGGCTTTCCAGGCCATCCTGTCCCCTAGCAACCCATGGCTCCCATATATCCCTGGAGAGTTGACCTCTCATTTCTCCCCTAGTTCTCAGGATAAGGGAGTGAAGAGAGGGAGGGAGCCCAAGCCCTTTACTTTCCTAGAAAGTCCTCTCATGTAAGTGTTCACATGTAATGTGCATTGAGGCAATGAGAGAGGACAAATGGGAAGTGAAGGCAGTTTGGGCTTCAGGAGGACAGAGTGCAGGGTGAGGGATGGAGACCATGACAACACTGCATTTCCCCTTGCAGCACTGCAGTAGACCTTCCCACAACATCTCATGTCACCCTCACCACTGGAGAAATGGAGGGCCTGAGCACACAGGGCAAACCACATCCCCGTGCTGTCTGCTTTACTGCTCCTCCTCCTGACCAGGCACAGGGAAGAGAAGCTGGAAAAGTTGGCATGTCCTGACTAGTGAAAATTTCATTTTCTATTTTGTGTTTCAAGGTCTCTGTCATCCAAAATTTCTCCAGTGGATGAGTCACTTTGAAAAGCAGGAACAAAAATTAAGGGAAATGTCTTAATTTAAACACCCCTGCCTACAGCAAACAATCTTTAAATTGAGGATAAATCTTATGCTTTACTGCTGAGACACAGCACAGTAACCATCTGGTTTGGGGGTCTGAATTTCTACTGAGTGGGTGCTCGGGAGGGCAGGGATTGTCCTTGGAAGTTCTAGTATCAGGTGCCTAGCACAAGGCCTGGCAGGTATTTTGTGGGAGGACAGGCTGGAAAATGGCAGGGCAGGTGGGTGGGAGACAGGTGCTGCATCAGGTGGGACAAGGTTTTTGCTGGTCCTGGGAGGGGCGCAGAGCCTAGCTCCCACTACAACCATCTATCTGGTTCTAGCCTGGTGCCTCATTCTGCCAAGCATTCCTTACAATAGCCTGCCCTCTCTGCCATGGTCTGGCTTCCTGCTTATATGTTTAGTCATACCCAGTCCCCTGGGACAGCTGTAACTTAATAAGCTGCAGAGTTGCCAGGGCTGCCTCTGTTCCTAGCACTTCAGTGGAGGAAAATGATATCATTAATGGAGAAAATCTGGTTGTAATGTGGAGATTTGGGATGGACTTGATGACTGGCTGAAGATGGAAGCAGAGGGGACACAGTGAGAGTCTCTTGGGGCTGAACCTCAGATGGGAGCTGAGAGGGACAGTAGGACCCTCAGGAGGCTTCCAAGCCAAGACTGGGTTAGGGTCAGAGATCAGAGTGAAAACCTGAGAAGACATAGAAATGCTAGAAGGGAGAACCTGAATCATTGCAGCCAGTATGTTGTAAAGTGTGCTGGGGAAGGGAGAGGAGACAGAGGAGAGGAAGATGGAGGGGGCATGGTTGGCAGTAAGAAATAGAGGAGCTACAGAGAGGACACTGGCATCCAACAGACCAGGGACAGGAGCAGCAAGATGCATGTCAGAGCTGGTGAGCAGGATATGGCTTTTGCAGAATCCATGCTTGTGAGCAATACAGCCTAGTGAGGAATCTGAGATGATGGAATCTCGGCAGGGGTCAAATTTGGGTCAACTGAGCACCACAAAGCAGAATGAATCATCACGTGGTCCTGTTTTGCTCACCGCCCTCTATGCTCAGCTGATGCACTTTGTCACTGTAAAGGTCGCCCACTCGGGAAAGGCCAGGGCATGGATGCAGTCAATGTTTGCATCAGCACCCTGGCTCTGTTTTGCCAAGCACTATATTCTGTCTCCCTGCTCCCTTCAAAGGTGACAAGGCCTGCGAATAGCTCCTAAGGTAGCCGTTCTGCTGAGTGTGTCTATCACCACCCAACTCTCTGGCTGTGCACCATAGTTGGGTTTCAGGGCCTCCCACTGCTCCAGACTCATCAGAAGGCCGGCACAGCCCAGGCCTCTTAGGCCTTCAGCCCCCCCTGTAGGCTCAGCTAATCAGTCCTGATGGGTCTCCTGTTTCTCAGGCTAGATCCAAAGAGCCCACACATGGGAGAGAGCCTATGATTGCTGCATGAGAGAGAAGAGGCCTGCACAGGGAGGCATGCCTGCACTTGGGCCTGCTCAGGGGGCCTGAATTTAGTCAAGTCATTGTTCCTCCCAGGTTCTGGGCTTATAAGGTACGTGGTGGTAACATTTGCCCTCCTCCTCACAGGACTCAGTGGAACTCTTGAATAAGAACAGAGATGTGAAAATACTGCATAAGATACTGGATATATGCAGTTATTAATGTCATAAGCCAAACTTGCATGGCTCCTTATTCAACTGAACTATACAAGAGCTCCTTCCTAGAGCCCAGAATGAATGTTCTGTGAGAGGCACCTCTCACGCTGAAGGCATTTATGGGCTAGGGTAAGAGGCAAGGTAGATTCAAAGTGAAGTTATAGGAGGAAATATCACAAATGTACACAGAAATGTCTGAAATTGCTCTATGGCCCCCAGTCTCTGAGGATGGAGTGTCATGGCCTTAACTTGGGAAAACAGATGCTTGGGCTCTGCCCAGTGGTTCCCCAGCATAGCAGACACCGGGACCTTGGTTGGAGGTTGATGTCTCAGTCAAGGAGGGCTGGTGATGTGCTCAGTGTCCTAGGCCTTGTTTGGGGCAGGGAGAAGCAAGCTGGAAATAAAGAGCCCCTGCACTAGTCCAAGAACAGGGTCCCTCAGTCCCTTGTTAGGCCCTTAGATAGTAGGGACTAACTCCCTTATGGTCTAGGAATGGCCAAAATCCCAACAAGGAGCACCTAGGTAGAGCCCTACCCAGTGCTTTTCAGTCTCTCAGCTCTCACACTCGAGGAAGGCGAGGTAAGAGCACACTGTTCTGGCACACCCTGACAACAGCATAAAGAACAAGTCTGGGTGTGCAAATGATCTCCATCCCTCATTGTTTTCTCCCCATTATCTCCATAGTCATAGCTAGGCCCCTCGCTAATAAGCAGGAACCACTGCCCCACTGTTGGAGGGTGGGAGCGGGAACAGAGCAGGTGTTCTGAAGCCTTGAGCCAGTGAGCTGTTCTCAAAGTGGACAGTGCAGGAGTCTGCTGTCCGGAAAGGATGCCAGCCAATGGAGTTCATGATGAGAGGACTTATTGGAGGCAAGTCTCAGCTGGGCTATTTGCTAAACATCCTGGAAAAGTAGCCCTACCTTCCTCCCCAGCAAACTTGGGATTCCCAGCCAAGTCCCCCACCCCCTTTCTAGGGACCCAGGGCCCAGTGCCAAGCAATGGACAGGGAGCAGCAACTCCCTGCAGCACATTTATGCCATATGTCCCCACGGTGGCAAAGACAATCACCTCCACCCAGTCTCTGATTGTCTCCAGCTTCATCTCCAGGCTTCTGGGACCCTCAGCCATAGCCATGGCCAGGTAATCTGCTTTTCCAATTAGCAATGAGAAAGCAGAAAGGTTTTCGAAGATGTTATTTTCCCACTGCTTAATCACCAGAATTATGATGGGCTCATGACAAAAGTAAGGATGTCAACCCTGGAATCACAGCCACATCAAAAATGGAAGAATCTTTACAGTCATTCATTGTACATCCTTCACTTCATAGACCAGAGGGGCAGACATGCCCAAGAACACATAGCTGGTAGGGACAGAGCCAATCCCAGAGGGAGCCCAATCTGTTTCCTGCCTCCTTTCCAGTCAAGGTCCCTCTTCCTACCTGTCCTGCAGGGTCATGGGATGAGATCTGCAAGGGCTGAGTAGTTAGCCGAGTGGTCAGAGGCTAGGATGGACTCCATCCAATGCTTCCCAGGAAACATGCTTCTCAAAGTTAGAGAATCCCTTGGGACTGGTGACAGTATCAAGACTAGAAGAGGAGCAAGCTGGAGCTACCATAACTCTGGCCAGGGCTGCCTAAGTCATTCTCTCACGAATTGTGATGTCACAGAGGAAGCACTGGCCTTGAGTCAGGAGATATAATCTGCTACCTGGACCTGCACGACCTCATAACTGTGTTATGGAATTTCTCTAAGCCTCAGTTTCTTCATATGGAATTTGAGCATACTATATCTATTTTCTAGATTCATTGTGAAGCTGAACAAGTGCCCAAATATGTAGTGTATAGGAAGATGTGTGGCTCACAATAGGCACCCAATGACTGTTCACCTTCTCTTCTTGGTAAAAGGTTAAGTGGTTTTTATTGTATCTATGATCACCATCTGTAACCCCCCAAGTCAGTTTTAAAACTGTCTAGTGGCTTGGATCTAGCATACACACTTTTCATAACAGCCCTTTGCCATATACATATACGAAGACACAACAGACTGAATCTGTCACAAAATAAAATTTCAATCTTGGATTACACATGTCCTATGAATATAGTATTTATAGGTTCTCAGGAACAGTTTTGATTTATACTTATTTGTCATCCAAACTGTGACATATTTAGAATGAATTTGTTGTCAGGACAACAGGTATAAACCAGGAATGCCCTGGGAAACCCATTAATATTCCTTGGGGCCTTGATCTCTTAAGGTAAAGGAGCCTTCTACCCCGACACTCCTGCCTGGGATGCTTATGACTCCTTTTAGTCTCTACCCTAGGATGAGCCCCCAAGTAGATTCTCTGTTCCCCCTCTGATCATCTTGGCACCTCATGCTTTCTTCTCTCTTCACAATTAACTGCTATTCTGTCATCACCTATTTGCTTTTCTGTCTCTTACACTTACCATGAGCAACCCCCATACCTAATGCTGCCTGGCATATAGTAGTTGCTCAATCAATGTATGTGGGAAGAAAAGGCAGATAAATGCCATAGCAAGAAAAGGAAAACTAGGCAGAGAGTAGGTGGTTAATGCAGTTCCTAGTGGAAGCTGGTAGAAGTCAGCTGAGCAATAAAAAGGAGAGCTGTTGTTACTTACTAGGCAAGCCAGAACGGTCTTCTTCAGCACTCTCCCCTCCACTTCCCATGCATATATCTCTGCAAATGGCACCTGGTGGTTGGTTAAGGAACTGACATCTTCATGTCTGCAGGTGAAAGGCTGAGAGGACAGACAATGTTTTGTTGAAAGGCTTTCAGAGGGGAGTCTCTGCACCCAGAAGAAAGGCAATTCAGAACCCTGCTGGGACTGCTCCCTTCCTCTCCAGACAAAGCCCACCCCAGCCAAGGCATCTAGAGTGGGTCCTCTGTGTACTCTAGCAAGCTATCTAGGTGCCATCACTTGTCACTTGACAATGGAGAGGGATATTTCTCTATTTTCGAGCTCAGATGAGCTTTCAAAGACTCTATCTGGCTGTGATTGAGAAAGCCCTGGAGGGAGCCCCTTGCAAAGGCCTAAATTGGACACTAAAAACAGATAAAAGCCAATGGTTTAAAGGCTTTATGTGAGCTCCATTTGGGGAAAGGAATGAAACCAGGGATTTAGTTTGCCCTTTCTCATCAACACACTTTGGGCAGCCGTGGCCTGAAATTTTAAATTTTTTTGTGTCCCTGTTGCACGGATCCGAGTGGCCAATAAGCTGATGCTAGGGCAGAGCCCTTGATCTAAGACAGCCTCAAAGAGCTTACTCCCCGAGCCTCTCTACTCCTGGCCGCCAACTCTACTTGGATGGTCAGGTGCAGTGCTCAGCCCTTGAATGATTGAATGGATGATTCTAGCCCAGCTCCAGCCTGACAGCTGCCCCAGTGATTACTCAGGTAAGGTTCGCAGCATTTCTTAGGGCCAGCCAGTCAAGTCTGCACCTGCCACTTCTGCTACCCAACGCCCTCATTTCCCCAGGCCCAGTAGGAGGAGGCATGTTAACTAAGAAGATATTGTTACTTGATAGGACATTGCCTGATAGGACATTGTCTTCTTACACACCACTGTTTTTCAAAGCTGCTACCCTGCAGCCATAAAACTTGGAATTTAGAAAGATGGAAAGGCCAAAATGAAAATTCCAAGAGGTTCTTGGTCCAACACACAATGTTCAGTACAACCTAAAGTTACTAGGGGCACACAACAATCTTGCAGCCCCATCTTTGGAATAAATAAAGTGTAGCTATTCCAATCAAAAGTATAGGCCATCTATCACTTTACGAAAATATTACCATGCGGATAGAGGGGTAATGCTGGTCTTATTCCAACTCAGTGGTTCCCAACCTACATGTTAGAATTACCTAGAAGCATTTTAAAATCTCAACATCCAGGCTACAGCCAAGACATCAGAATCTCAGGAGTAAGACTCAGGCATCAACAGGTTTGAAAGATCCTTAGGTGATTTCAATGCACAGCCCAAGTGGAGGAGCACTGTTTTAATTGGCTATACTTGCTACTGAACATTTGGGGGTTGGGAGTCAAGGGCTTCTCAAGACTCTTGCTACTCCTGCCTTCATTTCCATCCTTTAATTTAGACCTGAAGGGGGGGGGGTGGGGAGAGCTAGAGAGCTGATCAGTGTTAAAGGTCAATTTAAGTATGCCACTGTTTCTTTTCCCCAAGCACAGTGAGCCTGACATTGGTATGGTCTGCATCAGGTTTTGCAGGGTATGGAAGCTGGCCACAGGAGTTCAGTTCTCTCAGATCTGAGAGAGATGTTGTAAGACATACAGGTCAACCATCCCTCCAGTTTTGCAAGTGAGGAGACAAAGGAGAGTGACCTAATTAGTGTTGCTGAGCAGATGTCTGATTCCTGAGACTTACCCTTTTTACAATAATGCCTATCTAAGGGGTTTCTGACTCTATGGATCTTCCAGCTCTGCAACCAGATGGCGGGGGCCTAGAACAACAAAATCTCTTGGCTTTTGGCGACCTCTCCTTGAATGCATTCCCAAGACAGAGAAGCGAGGACGAGGTGTGATAGTATTGAGTTGAACTAACCTATTCTTGAATTTTGGCTCTGCCATTTAGAAGCTCTGTGACCTTGAAGACCCTCTCAGCTTCTTTGAGCTTCTGTTCTACTCATCTCCAAGATGGGCAAACTAATAACAATTATACATGATTGTTGGGTAACGGTTAAGTTAGATAATGTATCTAAAGTACCTAAGAGTTTAGCAAAAGTTACTTTCCACCCCTCCATCATTCCACCTAGTCCTTTCCTAGAATTGAGATGATGCTTCCTACAGGCAGGATCACTGCCATCGGCCCCTGGAAGCTGCACTGGCCTGGGCCGGTGTAGTATGTATGTCCCCAAAGTGGATAGGATGGGAGCTCAAGGACCTAGTTCTTTACTCAAGAGAATCCTGTGGATTATAGTAGAAAGGGTGAGTTGGGTTCCTTTGGGTTTCATAGCAATGTTCCCTGGAGATCAGGCCTCTGAGTAGAAGGTTCAGAATTCCTGACTAGTGCCTCCAGCCCTAGATGTGGCATCCTCATAGCCACTGACCTAACTGACCTGGAATTAAATTAACTAATTTATCAATAAGTACCAGTTGAATGCCTACTCTGGACCAGGGATAAAGGAGTGGCAAGACAGATATGGTCACTGCCCTTGTGGAGTTTTCAGTGGAAGTCTGACATTAGGTAGGTAATTCCATTTCAAGGAGTACGTGCTATGATGGGGAAAAGAGAGAGAGCTTGGAAGCATAAATGAGGGGACCTTACCCAGATTTGTGGGAGGACAGGAAAACCTCCTGGAGGAGGTGACCATGAAGCTGAAAACTGAAGGATAAGTAGGAATTATCCATGAGAACTTCCAGAGTACCCAATGATGTTCTAGGAAAGGGGAAATACAAACATAAGTACTGAAGATCATAAGTGAGAGAAAACTTTATGTCTCTGACGATCTGACAAATTATTGAGAACTGTTAAGAGATGAGCAAGCAAGAGCTAGATCATGAAACAGTCCAATGGTTCTCAAATTTGAGCATACATTAGAGTCACCAAGAAGGCTTGTTAAGCACAGACTGCTGGATCATCCACCCAGAATTTTGATTTAATATGCCTAGAGTGGAGCTTGAGAATTTGCATTTCTCACAAGCTCCCATGTGATGCTGATCTGCTGGTCCCAGCACTATACTATTCTAGGCCATGTTAAGTAGTGAAGACATTAGAAGAGAACAATGAAGACTTTTCAGCTGAGAAGTAGTCAGATGTGCCTTTCAGAGATCTCATCTGGCTACAGTGCAAAGAATGATTGCTGTGAAGTGAGCGGGAGCCTGCTAGGAACTGCTGGAACCCCAAAATCTTCTGTTGCTCCTCATTGCATCAGGAGTGGCCTTAGCTCAGAAAGCTTTCTGCTCTAGTTTGAGAGAGAGCACGCTGTGGGAAGACAGCTTCCCATAGGCTTCTTGTGTTTCTACATGTCTTGCTATTAACTGACTTTGTTCTGAACTATCTTTACAAGAATGTTTGCATAGCAAACAGCCTTGGAAGACAGACAGTGTCTCTCCAGAGCAAAGAAAAAGTTAGATTAGTGTCAGTATAATAAAGATAATATCTTAGAAAAAGGTGGTCAAAAAGTATACACTTTCAGTTATAAAATAAATATTAGGGATGTCATGTACGTGATGACTAGTTAACACTTCTGTATGATATGTAGAGAAGTTATTAAAGTAGATCCTAAGAGGTCTCATTACTAGAAGAAAATTTTTTTCTTTCCTTTTTATTGTATCTATATGAGATGATGGATATTAACTAAACCTATTGTGGTAATCATTTCATAATATATGTAAATCAAACCATTAGGCTATATATCTTAAACTTATACAGTGATGTATGTTAATTATTTCTCTATAAAACTGGGGCAAAGTTCAAGTAGGCTTACTTCCTGTTATAAAAGATTCAGGCTCCCTAAGTTTAGGATTCCTTTCTGGTAGAGCAACCAAAAGCCTGTGCAAGAGTTACCTGGCCTTCTTCCAGTCACCTTATCAGAACTGGGGTTTGAGGAACCATGCAAATACTGACATTCTCCCTATTATTATTGCTGTGAGTAATGACCTATGTCTCTGATCCAAAAGTCTTGTGTATTTTGCCAGCATGCAGGAAACTGTGGCAGGCTAACTTGTTAGCTTGTACCCCACTGTCTCCTTCAGTGGCCTCTCCTACTTCCTATTTCCTGTACATAAAACTACACTAGCCCAGCCTCCAATTCACATTCTGGAATCTCCAGCTGTCACAGACTCCTCTCCAGGATTTTGCAGCAGTATTTTCTGCACTCCATGTTCATCTGTAGATGGGCTTTCTTTCAAAGCTTTTATCCTTAGGAATCCAGTGCTCAGGGACAGCCATGGCATTTTCATAATCCCACATGGACCTGGGCTTTTTATAGATTGTTAGGTACTTTCATTATCCCTCATTGTATTTGACCTCCTCAACGACAGCGGGGAAGGGCTGAGAACTGAGAAGCTCAGACATTGAGACCTGTCATTAGCAGGGCAGGATAAGCTCAAAACTCCACAGTTGCTGCTCATTTTTTATGTTTTAATGTCATCCTGAGCCAAGAATGATTAGGTAGAGAAGATCTGGTGCAGGTCAAAAAAAAAAAAATCCTACAGAGCCAAAGAGAAATGGTTCGGGAATTACATTAATAATCAAGAGCTGACTGCCTGTACGTTTAAACATTTCCAGACCTAGCTTTTACCCACAGCTGAGAACAAGAGCATGTGGTTGTAGGTAGTGGGTTTTTCCCTTTTAACAGTCCAGGAGAAGAAGCCACGCTTCCCAGGAGGTTGGGGGCAAGCTCACTCCAGGCAGCCTGCTTTGTTTTTGAACTGTAGATTGCCTGGTTTGAATGGAAAGTCAGAAGTCTAGCCCGGCTCCCTGCAGACCTATTTATGTAGAACTGGTCTCCTCTTTGAGACTGAATAAACATCAGAGACTACCCAGCCTGGCCTCAAAGCAGGCGCAACAACGTCAAGCTAAAGCTGAACGTTTGGAAAGCCCTGGAACCCTGAAGAGTCCCCACCCCCAGCCCATGTGCTCTAAGAATTACCTTTACATGCTTCCAGTCTGCATTCAGCCACATGAAACTTTTAGCACCTGCCTCCACCTCAGCTCCTGTTAAGTCTGTCCTTTCTTCTCCACCACTTCCATTTCAGCTCTGAATAATCTAATATGAACATTCTCATCATTATAGTGTTCAGAGGAAAAGAGATATTTTTGTCCACAGAGAGGGAGTTGAGAAATTAATATAATATTTGTTCAGGATTGATCTCCAGCTGTAATCCCTGCTGTCAGAGAGACCCATCTGTTTAAAACTATCAGACACTAATTACCCAGAGCTTGAGCACAATAGTGGGATTGAGGAGAAATGTCCTGATACTCCCACACAAACTTGCAATTTAGCTTTCTTATTTATGAAGGAAGAAAAGTATTGTAGTGAAGATGGATCTCCCATCCACTTGACTGGGAGAGGTTCCCAGAAGACTAAACAGCAGGAAAGAAGCCTGAGGTATTTCTTGATCAAAGACAGCCAGGAATTGCATTCATCTGGTTATAAAGGCCACATTCATTCCAAATTATTTTCCTCTCATCTCTTTGACTCATTCTGGACTTCCCTCCAAACTAACTCTTTGGTGATAGTTAATAAAGATACCACCATCCTCTGGGTAAACCAGGGTTGAAACCACCGATTCATCTTTGAGCCTTCTCTTTCTTTCATCTTCCTGGGTAAGCAGGTGCTAGTCTTATGAAGTTTACTCCTACCACTTCTCTCACATCTGACCCTGCTCCTTTATCTTCAAGACTAACACCCAAGTACTTGAACAGTACTCCAACTCAGGTCTCTGTCTCCTTCTACTCCATGTTATGCCCCATAGATACTGTGGTTCCTCTGATAGAAAAGGAAGATGGGGAGGAGTGGTAATAGAGAATGAGGAGGAGCAGGAGGAGGGGAAAGATGGGGAAGGAGGAAGAAAGAAGAGAGGAAAATCAGCAGCAGTACAGCTAAGTAAGTCATTCACCTGTTCAAAAACCCTCAGTGGCCTCCTGGGCCACAGAATAATTGGATACTTAACACCCTCAAGCTTTGGCCTCAAGACTTTCTTCTTCCTATGTTTTTCATTTTATAAATGTATAATCTGGGTTAAGTGGACTGCTCTAGTCCATTCTTACTATATAAAAAACCTAACTGAGCTACCTATGCCCTTTCCTTCTTCAAGCCCTTTATTGCCACGGCCAAATCTCTCTCCCATCTTCTCTGACCCACTCTAG
Source organism: Pteropus medius (assembly GCF_902729225.1). Taxonomy (NCBI): domain Eukaryota; kingdom Metazoa; phylum Chordata; class Mammalia; order Chiroptera; family Pteropodidae; genus Pteropus; species Pteropus medius. Next base: position 806,314 of record NW_024343104.1, on the reverse strand, counting down.
TGTTTTAATTAGGCCCTGCTTTACAGCACCTATAATTTGCCTAATATATGTATTCGTGTCCCTGCCATATTGGTCCTAATAGACTGAACCTGCTTCAAGTTGGTAACCAATATTCATGGTACTCCTGTTTTGTACCAGACACTGAGCTGGGCACTGGGAAATTACAATAAATGAAAGAGACATGGTTCTTTGATGAAGAGTACAGTCTGGTAGGAAGACAGACAATAAGTTTACAGTTAACTTAGCATTTGTGAAAGCATAGACTGCTACCAAGGAGGAGTTCTGGATGCTTATAGGGAGACATAAGTAGACTGGGGTTGAGGAGTGTCTCTATGAAGCAGTAATATTTAAGGTAAAGAACACTATAGTTTCTATTTTTGACCTGGAAGAAACAACGCGTGTTAAGGCCCTTCAGCGATCACATACAGGTTCTAGAAAACTAAAAGCAGTGTAGAGGATAGATACTATAGGAGGTTTAAAAAAAAGGAGATGGGTATGGGGGCAGGGAAGCAAGACTGGAAACTAGTGACCTAGTTAGGAGCCTATCATAATAGTTCAAATGTGAGGTAGTAATGACCTAAACTAAGCTAGAGAGAAGGGGTTGAATTTCAGAGAATCACCAGAACTTAATTTCCATTTGGCTGTTGGTAGAAGAAGAGGAAGAATTCCTGGATGGCTCTCAGGTTCCTGGATTCTGGGTAGATGGTAGTGCCCCTAACCATTAGAGAGTAAGGAGTAAGACCAAATGGGAGGTAGATCAGAAGAGAAGTTCCATTTTGGGTATACTGAGTCTGAGGTACTGGAGATGTTAGAAGGAAACTTCCAGCCCTTTCATAGGACCTACTGTTTCCGGAAGCTCAGAGCTCTGATGACCAGGTTCTTGTCTTTTTTCACGAGAAAGAATTCAAGGGCAAAATAAACAGCAAGCAGGAAAGTGCAAGGTTTATTAAAGAAAAAGTACACACTCAAGAGGGGAATGCGGGTGAACTCAGAGAGAGAATCATACAAGAATGTCTGGTTTATGAATTTTTGTTCTTAGAGGCAGAGCCCAGGAAAACGTGGTGCTGATTTAGCCTCGTTGTCTCCTCCCAGTAGGTGGGGAGCTCAGTTTCCCACTCTTTCTTCTTCATATGGTGTTTCTGGAACTGTCATGGTGTCAGGTACATGATGGGAGCTGTAGTATTTATAATATAGATGAGATTATAATGATATATTTAGTCAAAGGTCACGCCTTAACCAAAGATGGCATCAAAGCTGGAAAAGACTGGTTTGGGCTTATCCCCCATGCCAGGGCTAAAACAGGAAGAGGTCTGAAGAAAGGAAAAATTTCCCCAGCCATATCCTGGATGAGGAGGGGACAGTCTTGGGCTATCTATCTTGCCTCACTACCAGGGTGTTATTTGTAACAGCTTTATTGAAATATAGTTGACATATAAGCTGCACATATTTAAAATGTACAGTTTGATAAGTTTTAACACCTATCTATACCTGTATCTGTGAAACCATCACCACAATCAAAATAGTGAACATACCCACAATCTCAAAAGTTTTCTCTTCCCCGTTGTAACCCTTTCTTCCTACCCCTCCCCACTGCTCCTCCCAGGCAACGACTGATGTGTTTTCTGTTACTATAGATTAATTTGTGTTTTCTAGAGTTTATGTAAATAAAAGAATACAGTATATATATATATATATATATATATATATATATATATATATATATATATATATATATATATATACATACACACACACACACACACAGTATACACACACACACACATATAATTTTGTGTGTGTGGCTTCTTTCATTGAGCATAATTATTTGGAGACTCTCCATGTTGTATGTTTCATTAATTTGTTTCTTTTTATCAGTGATAAGTATTTCATCAATTGAATATACTACAATTTGTTTATCTATTCACTTATTAATTTGTTTTATTTCTAATTTGAGACTATTACAAGTAAAGCTGCTGTAAACGTTCTTTCACCTGATGAAATATGCACGTCTTTCACCTGATGAAAAACCATTTATTTCCTTTGCTCTTGAACAAATACCTAGAGTGGAAAGAATGAGTCAAATGTGTGGTTATACTACTGCAGTGCAATTCTGGCACAAACCATCTCAGTTAATGTAGACTCTACAGATTAAGGGCATAGTTCCCAATAAGACTGTCCTTACTTTAGATGCCAGCCACAAATTTTGGGATCTCCAGACCACCTGCACTTTCTAACAACTGGCAGCAAACTTGCAAGTTTCACGGACTTTTTTGAGTTTGAGAAATCACTAGACCGAAGCACTATCCTTACAATTACAATTTATGATAAAGGTTACAAATCAGGACCAGCCAAATGAAGAGATACATAAAGCAAGGTCTAGAAGGTCCTGAATGCAGAGCTTCAGTAATTTCTTTTCCTGCCACAATAATATGTTCACCAACCAAGAGGCTCCAGTGAGCTTTGGTGTCCAGAATTTTTATTAGGATTTCATTACATAGGCATAATTGATTGAATCAATGACCATATGACTCAATCTCCAAACCCCCACCTCTCTCTGGAGGAGGCCAGGCCAATATCTCCTAGCTCAAAGCCCCAACCCTAGAATCACAAGGTTTGTTTCTCTGTCCTGACTAACCCCATTGTGAATTGTCTCCTTCGCATAACCTCAGTTGTGCTCCAAGGGCCCACCATGAATAACAAAGGCACTCCTACCAAGGATTTAGAAGCATCCTCCCAGGAACCAAGAACAAAGATGAGTCAGTCAAATCTTTTGCTACACAAAATCTTTGTTAAATATATTAATGACTGAATTACTAAATGAAAACATGAATGAATGACCAGCAATAACTCTTTTCAGTTTCATGTGAATGAAAACCAATTTCAAAATAATTAAGCAAAGTATTGGCTTGAAAAGTGAAAAATACCTGAGTGTTCAAAGAATAAAGAGTTTCAGTTATCCAATAATCAAGAGCTAGAATCAGAAACCAAGGCACCAGAAATCTGCTTGTCATCATTGATATCACATTGCTGTTTGTCTATATTATCTGCAGAAAGGCTTATTTTACCCTTGTGACAGGAAAGATAGCCTTTGACTGCCTTATTTCATAGCTTCTTTTTTTTCCCCTCTTAGCACAAATATATAAGTTTCAGGGACAAATTCTAATTGATCCTATTTGCATCATGTGCTCAATAATTGGGCCAATCACTGTCCTTTCAAAGGAAGGGATGACTGTCCAGGCCTGGGTCACATGCCTATCTATCCCTGTGGCCTGCTGTTGTGATTGACAAGCCATTTAAAAACACCATGAGAACTGGTAGGTCCCCAAAGGAAGTGATGTTGGATAGATAAAAATTAGATATCAACTATACTTTATGTCTACATAATGTTTCAAAGTTTACAAAGAGCTTTCACATATATTATCTCATGTGATCCTCACAATGACCCTATGAAGTAGAGTTCCATTTCACAGATAAAGAAATGAGATTTGGTGAGATGAAGGGTTCAACTGAAAATGTTAGGAATGACTAGGACTTTGTCTTTTAACTGTGAGTCCAGGATAATACATGTCAAATTTATACTTCAGAGTCTAGGTAAAAAGTTTTCATATCTTTAATCAACTATTCAGTCACATGTTAATTGAGCATCCGTAATATACCAGGGTATACTGTAGTAAATGAGGCAGTGCTGTGCCTCGTGGCACTTACATTGCAGGGTGAAATGGATCACAAATAAGCTGACTTTATCTAGCAGTGCTATGAAGATGGGGTGCTTGCTGCACAGTGATAAGGGAAGGCCTCTCTGGGGCAAAGTCATGGGTGCTGAGAGCTGAATGAATTCTACTGAGTTATTCCTCCTTCCAGTTGCCTGAGCATACTGACTTCTTTGCTCCTCAGCAACAATGTAAATGGCCTACCGCTAGCCCACCCAGAAAACCCTCATAGCCTTGAAATCTCCCTTTCCAACTCCTCAATAATGAGCTTACCAGGTCTAAAATGTGAAGGAAACCAGAAAATCTAATGAGAAAACACTGAAGCTGTAGCTCGAATGATTTCAATGTAACTAAGGACACTCTTTCAGACTCCTCTGACCAGGAAATCATGGATTCTCTTTGGCAGTAATATCTATTTTCACCTGACCAGGGCATCCCTCCAAGGACTTTGTGTGGTCTTTCCAGGGGCAGCAGTGTTGAACAAACCAGGGTCTGTTCCAGCTCTAATCTTTGAAGCCGTGATGAAACCAAGCTCATTTCTGGCTCTTGATCAGAAAGGAATATAAAGGGAACAGCATTCCCACTCCTTTGGAAAACTGCCCCTGTCGTCCTAGTAGTTAGGAGGCCATGTAATCTGTCCACGTCCAAACCACTGACTCCTCTGGGATATTATCAAATTAAATTAAGACTCTTCAATCAGAAAGCCTAACACTATTGATTAAAAAGCAGACACCAAAATCAGAACTGCCCAGCCCTGGAGCTAGACAGATTTACATTCTTCCTGAATCTTGAGCCAGTACATACTTGGTACCCCTACGAACTCAGGACTTAGACAATAAGCAGAGCTGTCTACCCTTTTCCTGGAAGATTTCTGCATCAGCCTCAGGAGGGCTGGTCCTGCTTCTAAGCTCTACTACCTGAGCTCTTGTTGTGGCCTGGTGTCCCCCATCTTTATAAAGAACAATTAATGCTACATGCCAGGCACCCCAGAGCACAGAACTGGGCACACTAAAGGTACTCATTACCCAATTGAAAGAATTAATGATATATTTCATATTTTCATAGTCTCTGAAGGTTTGGCCCTCTTTGCATTGAGGCAAATATCATTGGAAGCAATTGAAAATGACTTGCTGGTCCAAAAAATTTAACATCGAGTCTTCTTCTTGACTGACTATAGAGTTCCTATATTTCCTTTGAAGGCCTGGCTCAATGTCATCTATTTGGTGACACCTTCCCTGAGTCCCCAGGCAGAGTCACTCTGTTCCCAAGGCACTTCATTCATATAAAGCACTTATCACATGGCACTATAACATGTATATGTGTACATTTGTTTCCTCAAGACTGTGAGTGCCTTGAGAAGAAGACCATGCTTTCTTATCTCAGCCTCCCCTGTGCTTTGCCCAGTGACTGGTTGGGGCAAGAAAGTTAGGAAGTATTTGTTAAATGAATAATTCAGTGATGGATAAATGAACTATTTAAGCAGAACAGAGCCTTCCCTCACTTTGAAATCTCCATGGCAGTGGGTTATAGGTTGGAGAACAGTGATGAGAATCTTGGCCTTGTTAAATTGGTATGATGATCTCAATATTCAATAAGCAGTTACCACACAAAGCCATGTTTTCTCTGAGAAGCTGTCTCAATCCCATCACCACTGGGAGCTGCAGAATGAAAAGGAAATGCTAACAGAAAAATAGCCATTTGTGGAGCCTGGACCAAAGATGGAGATGAAATGCAATGAGATGGATAAAGCCATGAAGGAAATAGGAACACTTAACTTTTAGATCAACCTAGAAGATAATGGGAGTGAGAGATAAAATAGCCAGAGTGGTCACTTCCAAAGCCAAAGTCATCTAGAACTACGGTGGGCAGGGTTTAGGTTATAACAACTTATTCCCACAGGAAGACTCCAGAAATGGGAGAGCATGGAAGACAGATAATAGAATTTCCTTTTCTGTAGTTCCTAAAAGAGGCTACCACTTTTCCCATACCACCACCCCTCATCAACCCAGGTTAAGTGGCTATGGGATGGTCCTGCCTGGAAGCAAAGAGAAAGAGGCTGAGATCTCCATCAGCCAGAGGATTATGGAATATCCTTAGATTCTGTTGCCAAGATACTGGGCAGCCCACCAGGGCTGGTGTGGAGGCTTCTCTGAGGCCCTATTTGAGGCACAGCAGTGTCAGCAGTTAAAGCTCACTCCTTCCTGACACCAGTAGAAGCAAGTGTAACTGGACAGGCCCAGTCTCACTTGGTGTGAGGCAAAGCCAGGTGCAGGAGGCAACTGAACTAAATAAACAGTGTCATGGGGGTGGGAGGAGGAAAAGATGGTTGTGACACAAAAGAAATAAATACTTATTCTGACAAAAGAAAATCAAAGCCTCAAATGATCCGTAGGGAGGAAAGATGAGCGAGAGGGAAATGAAATAGAAAACACCAACAAATTGGAAATCAGGCACAGAAATGGAGGAAAGGAACTGAAATACTCTCAAGCAGGGAGGCAGCTCCCCAAAGGGCTGGTCTTTCTGGAAAGGACTTGAGGTCCAGCACTTCTGAAACACATTTCCTTAGAGTTAAGAGAAACTCACTGTTTTGCTGCTGCTTCAGCAAAGCTGGGCTCAAGCAGAGGCATCTTCTGGCTTGGAATTCTTTCTGTTGTCTTATGAGAAAGACATCTTAGCAGACCTGTTTACCTAAAAAGACTGGTTGATTCTCTTGCAAATAGGACTTTCCTTGTAAGGCGAAGGGCCACCTGGATATCTTTAAAAACATTTCTTATCTTGACTTCAGTGAAAGTGCTGGTGGCCAGACACCTCTGTACGCATGAACAAGGAAGCAGGAGTGGGCTTCACTAAGTTCCACTTCTTAATGACCCACTGTCCTTTGAGATTCTTCTGCAGCTTCAGCAATGTCTCCATTTGAAAGAGAAAAAGAACATTCTTTCTAAAACAATGTTTCATAGGCATTGGCTCCTCTCAAAAAGCCCTTTTTACAGGTTCCAGGGGTCACCTGTAAAATTCTCTATCTCTCACCTGTTCTCTAATCTCCTGTTACCCACCAGGATAGCCTTCTGGCTCTCTCTGGCTTTCCACCCGCCTCATGTGACTAAACCTCTGGCTTCCACTCCTCACCTTCTTCCTCTTGTTCTCAGCTTCCTCATGCACATTGACCTGCTTCCTCCAGATACCTTGGCACAAGGCTACCTAGGAGGTTCCTCCACCATTTGTACTTCCTTCACTGCACCCTCTGGGGTCCTTTGTGAATGTCATTAAGTCTCTTTCTCCTATTTTTTTGAGACTGCCTTAATCCAAGAGTCTCATGGAGCTGGCTGTGGTCTCTGAACCCCTCTCTAAGCTTAGGGTTCTAGGCATAGTGAGTGCTCTACCAGCTGACTGACTGGCTCCAGGAAGTCTGAAAGCCACCAGCTAGACGAGGTTTGTGAGGACAAATTACTTTGCAGGCAGTAGTTATGATGTCTCTTTTATAAACCAACATACTGGACTCAGAGTTATCCATGTTGCCTACTAAGTTCCCCAGAGGGAAGGAGTCTGAATTGAGCTGGATGTCAAATGTTCATTTCCAATCAAAGGGACTTAAACCTATTCATGAGAGGGGCAGTTTAAGTAAATAGACCTGTTCTTCTGGACAAGAGAAGCCTCGGGTTTATATGATAGCCACATTCCTGTGCGAGCCAGGCTGTCATAGACCAGAGAATAGCCACTATCTTTGTGTTCTGTGGAGGTAGAATGAGAGCTGGTGGGTATCTACTTCATGTGGACAGACTTCAGAAAAGCCATAGAACTATCCAGGCATCCCCTGAGCCTTAGGATACACTGAGCCCCTGTTGCTAGAAGGATATAAGTGGAGTGATGACCAACTTGTGGAGAGATTTAAGCATGAAATGGTGGGAGAGGAAGGCAGTAGAGAGGAAGGAGATGAGAAGGGACTAGATGATTTTTAAAGTCTCTCCAGTCCTGGGGAATTATTGCTATAGAAGGATAGTGGCTTCAAACAGCAAGGTACTTCAAAGGCCTCTAGGAACAATTGTCCTAATCATGGCATCATAAAGTCTGGAGCGAACACCAGAGGTTATTTTCTACAACTTCCCCATCCCTTGGTAGCCCCGTCCAGCAGTGAGTTTATCACCAGCACAGGAATTTCCACTGGAGCTAGCTGGAATTTCTCCAAAGCTATAGCCAGAGGAGGTGGAGGATTCTGTGGTAGAAGGAGGAGAGGAGAGGAGCTGGGCATCAAGCTGGGGAAATCTTGCTAAGGGCCCTGCCATCACCTGTGGATTGATAACAGTGTGCAGATGGACTCTCCATGCTGAAGGAAGAAATTTCAAGGGAGCTCATCTCAGTTGGAAGCAGTGAAACAAATCTTGTTTCATTGCTGAGCTGCCTCCCCAGCTGCTGAAAAGGGAGGGGTTTGCAGACAGATTGAACCTGTGGAGGGATAAAGGTCGCTCAGAGACAAATACACACACTCACAGGGTTTCCTGAGCTTAAGCTCTTTGGAAGCTCCTGACATATGCACCTCAAGCAAAGAGAGAGGAGGCAAGCAGAAAGTGGCAGCTGCTTGTGGAAGTTGGGCATATTTTTCAATGCTGGCACTGCTCTATTAAATTCTCCTCCTTCATTATAGAAGCTTCCATTCAAAGTAATTGGGGGATGGCATGATTCATGATCTCAGTGCCTTCACTCCCCAAGGAGCAAGATGCTAGTGGCCTGGCTATAGGGTGGTTGGTGAGATCTGCCTGTCAATGGGGACATTACCAGGCTCCCATGGGCCTGCCTTGTGCTGACTAATGTGGGCCAGTGCCTCTGTGACACCAGCCCTCTGAGCCTTGGAAGCATCTGGTGGGCTTTTCACTTTCTGTAGAGGTGGTTGTTGTCCTACAGGCACAATCATAGGATCTGGGAGTGGGCCTAGGCCAAATTGTCCTCGTAATGGATTAACTAGGCTGTGATGCCATTATAGGAGAGTCTGTGATGTTGGTTATCTCCTACAGGTTAATCCTTCAAACTCTGCTCTGCTGTCATCCCTTTGGCCTTCCACTCTATCCCACCAGTCTAGATTAGATGCCACCTCTGGGTCTTTATCTCCATTTCTGATTATCACATTGTGCAGTCTATGCCTGTTTATTTTTCTGACTCACCCAGTAGATTCTGAGATCCTTGAAAGTCCTCTCCAGGGTATGTTAAACTGAGTGAGTCTGCACCTGAGATTACAAATTGCTCAAGAGCAGGACAGGCCTGAGATGAGTGGAGCAAGTAAAGTGCCCACTCAGAGGCTCCTGCAAGCCTGAGTTGATACCTGAGAATGAATGCCGCCTGAAAATTCCTTAAATTGCCAGGCTGGGATCACTCTGCTTCTGACCCTGTGGCACAGAAAAGGAAAGAATATTAATTGTTGAAAACCAACCATATAGAAGAACTACATTATTTTATTTACTCCTGAATGTAATCCTATAAAATAGGTTGTTACACCCTCACAGTAAACATGAAGAAACTGAGAGTTGGTACAGTTTTGTACCTTGCTGTTGGTCCCCAAATAAATATTATAGAGGCAGAACTCAAACTCCAAGTCTTCCAAATGCAGAAATCCTTAATCTATGCACTGCCTCCAACAACAGCATGCAGCTGCCATCCCATGTCAGTGAGAGGAGCCTGAAGGGAAGGGGAGTTCTCTGGGGCTTTAGAAGTCCATGCTAACCCTGAGGAGACAGAGACCTCACAGTTCTGGATATGAAGAGGGCAGGTGTTGCTCTGGCCAGTGCCTCCAAATCCTGACTCAGTAGGTTTGCCTGGGGCCTGGGGATCTCTGTTTACCAAGCTCTCCAGGGGATTCTAATGCATCGCTAGGAGGCTTACTGCAAGCACTTCCTAATGCTCCCTTCAAGAACCTGGCAGTATTTCACTTCTTTGGATCAGGAAGTCCTTTCTTGAGTCTATCGTAATGGACAGGCCTTGTGATGCAAGCCCCTCCCTTCTAACCCAGGCCTCCATGAAAACATTCTTCAAGGGCTTCCTGCCCAGGGCTGTATAGGCTGCCAAATTGTGCTGTCGCTCAGGTGGGACCCCAGTGAGAGCAGTTTGTTTGCCTGTTGCTGCAGGAAGGGTCTGGCCCTTTGGGGAACTCTGTACACACTCAGAGACTGTTGAGTGGCAAGCAAGAATGGAGGACTTTGTAAGCACCCGTCTTAGGCTTAGATGATTCTATATTCCTCTACCCCTCTGGTTCCTGCCTTTACTTCTGTACTCCCTTTCCACCAGGCCTTGCCACTAAATGGGACCAGACAGGAAATAATAAGATGCACAGAGGACACCACCGAGGGGAGCAAGTGCCTAGGTCAGCTTGAGTGGGCCTTTGCATCCCTATAAGCAGAGCCTCTGCAGTGGCAGAGCCCATGGCTGTCAGGGCAGCCAGCCATGCTCCAAGTTTCCACAGTGGAGAAAAAAAGATCTAGTGTTTGGGATGGATTCCAGGGTGGTGAGGTCAGCAGGTGGCCCAGCTTAGAGCCAACCTGTCTACCCTAATGGAGAAACTAGAGACCCACCCAGGAAATAGAGCTCAGGAGAGGATTTTCTGGCCTTGCCCAGTTGCCACCGCCCTCATTACCTCTCCACTGACCTAAGTCCTCAGGTAGCAGTACTCAACTGACCTCCCTGCCCCGCATCACCACCACCCAGATGCCTCTAGCCCAGACTACACAGCATCACATATCTACCTTCCCAAGCACAGTTCAAACCAGACACTTTTCCTACCTATTTTCATACACCTGTTGAATTGAGGACAAGCCCCTCGACCTGGCATTCCTGGGCATAGATGATCTGGCCCCACCATGTCTGTTTTTTTTTCTGTTTTTAGTAGTTTATTTTATTATTAGTTTCAAGTATACATTACATTGATTAGACATTTATATGGTTTATGGAAATGATCCCCCCGATTACTCTAACTTCCCTCTGGCTCTACACATAGCCATTACATTACTGCTGACTACATTCCCCATGCCATGCTCCCCATCCCCGTGACCATCTATTAACTACTAATTTGTACTTCTTTAACCTTTCACTGCTTTCTCCCAGCCCTCCAAACCCCCTCCCCTCTGGCCATCACTAGATTATCCTCTATATTTGTGAGTCTGTTTTCAATTAGTTTGTTCTTTTTGTTCCTTAGATTCTGCACATAGGCGAAATTTTATGGTATTTATCTTTCTCTGTCTGACTTATTTCACTCAGCATAATAATCTCTAGTTGTTTATCCAATCATCTGTTGATGAGCATTTAAGTTGCTTCCATATCTTGGCTATTGTAAATAATGCTCCCATGAACATAGGGATGCATAGATCTTAACGAATTATTGTTTTGGTTTTCTTTGGATAAGTACTAAGAAGTGTAACTGCTGGGTCAAAAGGTATATTTATTTTTAATTTTTTGAGGAACCTCTAGACTGTTTTCCATAGTGGCTGTATCAACTGGCCCAGACTTCTTTTCACACCTGTCTGCTCCCAGACCTCTTGGAGAATTCTCCACTACTCCTCCAACACACCCCATATTTCCCTATCTCCTACCCATCTCCTATAACCACCCCAGGCCTCCTGTGCCCACCTTCCCTGGTTCTATTCTTCATCTACCAACATGTGACTTATCTTCAAGAACCATTTAAAATACTTACCCCTCTTTTCCTTCTCTTACCCCCTAAACCTTTGACCTCCTAGAGCCTTACCTGGTGCTCGCCTACATCATTTACATCACTTCCCACATGCCCCCAATGAATCCCTAAGTTCTTTGAGGGCAAAGACCCTACTGTCTTACTATCCTTATTGTTGTATTTCTCCCTATGCCCACATGACCCCTATTGTCCCCAAAAGCTCTTCAACACACAGGAAGTTGGTAATAAATTTTAGTTGAACAAATTCAGATATGACACAATCCTTGGATTTATGGTGATTCAGAAGGCTCTTTTGCTGACCTTTGTAGACAGGAAGCTCTGCCTTATATCTAGCCTAATTCCACTTTCTTGTGGTTCGTTTTCATTCCTCAGTGGAGATGGAAAGCAGTGGATTATCTTCCCCTAAATAACAACACTTCTTAGGCTTTAAGACTATTATTAAGTCACCTTTGAGCCACCTTTCTTCTTCAGGTTGAATAATCCCAGTTCTCTTTATCTCCTTCAAAATGTTACTTTCTGCCCTGTTATTAGCTTGGAAGGACTTCTGAGTTCTCTCCAACTTCTCTATCCTTAAGAGAAGAACAGAAGGAAATGAATTGTGGGTCCACTACACGACAGGGACTATCCCCCCGCCCCTGATACACACACAATACACACTAAATTTATTTACCCTAGAAACCAGGGAGGTAGCTGCTCTTCACCTCATTTTATAGATTAAAAAGAGGCTCAATATGGTTGATAGGGTTGCTCATTCTTGGCACTATTAACAGTTTGGGTCAGATAATCCTTTGCTGTGGGGCTGTTCTGTGCACTGAGGATGTTTAGCAGCATCCCTGGCCTCTACCCACTTGATGCCAGTAGCAAACTCACCCTCACAACTGTGACAACCAAAAGTGTCTCCAGATATTACCAAATGTCCTCTGGGGGGCAAAATCATCCCAGGTTGGAAACCATTGAGTTAGGGGAATTTTCCAGAGATCACTCAACTCCTAAGTAACAGAGATTAAACTTAGATGTGTCAACTTCAAAAATTTTCTTTCTACTATCTCCATATAATTCCTAAAACAGAGCCTCACTTGGGAAAATAATGAGAGAATGTTGTTCTGTTCTCTACTTTTATCGTTACATTCCCAACATTTAATCTTCTATATGTGTCATTGGGATCAATTAGTAGATTACTGTATTCCAAGTCTAAATCTCCACTTTCCCAATTTATCCGTACTCAATTTGAAAGCATTAGCGTGGGTCCACCGTGATAACAGAAAAATTTTTTAAAATGTTTAATCAATATCTTAGAATCACTAATTTCAGCCCCACTGCAGACACCTAGGAGCTAAGAATAGAAAACACTTCCTCTCCTCCAAGAGTAATAGGTCTAACCTAGGAGCTAGATATATACATGAACAATTCCAACACTTACTAAGAAATCCAAAGACCATTCTTGCACCACCTTTAAGCAAGTTGTTGGAAAGCGAGAACACCACGTCCACTGAACAGTTGCTTAGACTAAAGATGCCAAGCAGTCAGTTTAAAGAGTCAGCTGAGACCAGCCTTTGGCACAGCGAAGACGCTGACATAAACCGACACAGACAAATACTGTGGGCTGTAAATTGAGAGGGGCACATGCACGCTGATGGGGCACAGAGTTATGGAACCAGGTGTCTGTGTGCTGCATTGCTATTTCTGTGCTGCAGACCAGCCTGAGGGCCACTTTCTGCTCTGAGACAGGGTTCCTACGCCCAGTTTTACTTCTGCTGTTCCGGGTGCCAAGGGTAGGGGGAAGAAATGCCAGATTTGTACATGGTGAACTTTTTCATTTGTTCTCAGCATTTATCTGAAGCCACACCAGGCCTTATTGTAGCTCCTTCATTTCTCTCCATCTATCATAATCAGACTTATTCTTCAAGATCCATTTAAATGCTGCCTCCAGCTTTCTCTCTTCAACTCCCACCACCCACTATCTACTCTGGCCAAATCAGTCTGCCAGCCTTATCTAAACACAGCTTGCAATTTCCCATGAACGTTTTTTTTCTTTCACTCATTCTTTCAACATGTATCTTTTGAAAATCTACTCCGGGCCAAGCACTAGTCTAAGAACTAGAGATATGGCAACTTTCAAAACAGACAAAAGTCCTTGTCCTCATTCTTAGGAAGAGAAGCTGACATCCTGACATTATTATTTCTAACTGAATGTGTTAGCCTCATGTATTCCATCCTTATCTTTAAAAACCCAGCTCTTCCTTCAAGTGTAGGTTCTACCTTGTCTCCTCCATGAAGTCCTTCTTCATCCCACACAGTGTCACTCCTCACTCTGGACTTCTATTGCCTTTACTGTGTGTGCCATGCATTTGGCATAAATCGGACATAGCCTTTTACCATCTATGTGCATCTATCCTATCTCCCAACTATAATGTGAGATCCCCAGAGGGCAGGAAATATGTTTGTGTCACCTCTGCTGTCTTGTAGCACCCAGCAGAATATCTGGTACAGAGAAAGAAAAACAGCAAATAACAGTAATAATAATAATAATAATAATAATAATAATAATAATAATAAACTAGTATTGATTGCATGCTTACAAAGGACTAATCATTGTTCTAAGTATTTAATAAGTATCAGCTCATTCGATCCAAGCAGCAAGTCTATGAAGATGGTGGGGTAGAAACACAGGTGAAGGTGGGTATGGAGGCAGTAGCAGCAAAAGAACTGATAATATTGTGTGCCAGTGGGAGTAGAGCAGGTGGTTACAGAATGTGGGCTTTGGAAAATGATCTGGATTGGAGTCCTGGCTCCATAACTTACCAGCTGGGTGACTTTGGTCAAGTGACTTCTCTGCCATTGGCTTCTGTTTCCTTTACTATAAACTGGGGATAATTACAGCATCAATATTATAAGAGTGTGTGACAATGACATAAACTAATGCAGATAGCATACCTCCTGCACAGTGCCTGATACATTGGAAACACTCAACACATCATCATCATCATCATCATCATCATCATCAACATCATCATCCCCCTTTCCCAGAATCACCTACACCTATTTCCTGTCCCTTTTGCCCTATTTTCCCATCCCCCTCCCCGCCCCACTACACACACATACACCTTCTTCCATATCCTCAATCAAGCAGAGGAAAATTTGAGTTCAATGTACTGAGAAGAGACTCTCAGTTGCTATTTTATTTCTCCTCTTCCAACAAAGGAGCCCTGAAACAAATATATCTCAGATGTCATGACTCATTTATAATTACACAGGCCCTTGGGACCAGAGAGGGAGTGGAAGCTCTGCTGGGGTATGACAGAGCTTCAAGGGCTCAAAGATACAAGAATCCAAGGGGACAGCCTAGGAACCCAACTAAAAGTGGGTGTTATTATCTCTTCCTCGGTTACTGCAGAGATTGGCTTGAGCTCTTTCATTAAAAATCTGACACTGTTGTTAAAAAAAAAAAAGCAAACCCACTAATAAGCTCAAAATTGTGGGCATAAAAATGATCTACTGGGGGAAGTGGCTTCATTTATGTCAGCTACTAATACTAAGGACTCATTCATTCATTGACTCTTTGAGTTGTTTAGCTTCCTGGCACACTGACCTTTGTTGAATCTATGTTTTGCAAGGTATCAGGAGTGCAAAACCCTCGACATTTTTCATACTTCTATATTAGTTGGGATCTATGGAAACCTCCTCCCTGACTTTCATTTGTGCATCCCTCCATTTCTGCCTGCAGCTGCGAAGCATCTATTATACACTCCAATTATGTGATTATACATATTTTCACTAATTAATAATAATTCTTGCTATTTATCCTGCTAACTCTTATTGGACCTCAGAGCACATTCTAGAGGATAACAAATAGCTTTGATACCCAGGAAAGAATGTGCAAGTTTTGTAGACCATTTGGGAAGAAAGGGAAACTGAAGCACCACATAGTACCTCCTCCAAGTCTGTGATAGAGGCAACCACTGAATCTGAGACTTGACTTTGCTTGGTAGATTATTAACCCAAACATATGGGCCTGCTGGATGGCGCTGATGCCTGGGGAGGTGGCAGGAAGAAGAAAGTCATTAGCCCAGAGGTAGTATGTGTTAAACTGGATGTTAAAGTTAAAAGTTGCTCCTATTTACAGAAATTTGGATTTTTTTTTTTTTGGTTACATTTAATACTATGTTCTCCCCTCTTGAGATTTATCAACATGCCACGAAGAAAAGTTATTCCATGATCTGGACAAGTGCATTACTATATTTCCTAGTTATATATCAGATCAGGATAGGCCTGGGAGATCACCTGATCCAGCCTATTCATTTTTCAGAAGCAGGAACTTGAAGACCAGAGCCAATAAAAACTACAGGTATATCTTAGCATCATGTCCATTGTCAAACCTAATCATCAAAAATAATGCTGTGAGATAAATTTCACTATCCCACATTACAGAAGTAAACGAGATCTTAAAAGAGACTTGCCCAAGGTCATGCTGCATTACAGAACTCATCCTTAAGCTGAGTCTTCCTAAAGCCAAATTTCATTTTGACTGGTGCAAACAGTAGTCTTGGTCACTTAAAAAAAAAGTCAGTCCAAGCAGGTTTCAGACTGAAGAGATTGATCCATGGATAGACCTGATGAGTTCAAATATAGCAGTTCACCTAGGCTGAGTTAAAGCCACCATTCAAGCACTGAACCATTCCCTTCACAGAAATAAATCTGAGACCTCTGTTTGTCACTTGTCCCAGTTGCTTAGTCCTGGGAAAATGGCAAAAGCCCAGCATTCCAGTTCTAACTCAAAGATTGGATGTGAGCTCCCCTCCCTCTCATACCTATAGCTTTTTATCAGTCCTTTTCATGAACTTGATTTACTATGCCGAGAATTACTTTTCTGTACAATCTTCTATTGCCTCTGTTAGAGGTGGAGAAAGCTGATATAAAGATACTGTATAAAATGTATAAAAATAAATACAAATGGCCCATAAATACATGAAAAGATGTTCAACATCATTAATCATCAAGGAAATGCAAATTAAAACCACAATTTGATGCCACTATACACTCATTCAATGGCTAAAATCTAAAAAAATGAAATTCTGAGTGTTGGAAGAACATGGAGCAATCCATGTACATTGGATGGCTCCATGAAGTGGACTCTCATTTTTTACTGTGGAAATGTGAAAAGGTATAACAACTACTCTAGAAAAATGGCAGTTTCTTAAAAAATCAAACATACCCTTACTATAAGACTCAACAATTCCACTTCAAGATATTTACTCAAGAGAAATGAAAACATGTATCGACCCAAAGACCCATACTTGTTTCTTCACAGCAGATTTATTTGTAATACCCAAAACTGGAAACAATCCAAGTGTCCATCAATAAGTGAATGGATAAATCAATCAATGGGATATTACTCAGGAAAAGGGAAAGGAATGAACTGCTCATAAATGCAACAAAATTGATGTATCTCAAATTATGTTGAGTGAAGAAGACTTACAAAAGAGCATATATTATATATTCCATTTATGTGAAACTCTGGAAAAAAGAGATCTAATCTATAGTGACAAGAAAGCAAATTAGTGATTGACTGGCACCAGAAGTGATGGGAAGATTGACTAGGAAAGAGCACAAGAGAGGCTTGGGAATAATGGGTATGTTTATATTTTAACTGTGGTGGTGGTAGTTAAATAAGGGTAAACATTTATCAAAACTCACTGAGTTCTACACATCAAAATAGGTCTATAAATTATATCTCAGTAAAGTTGGGAAAGGGCAATTATTATGAATAACTTTAATTTTGGATTTAAATGGCACCTTAGGTTAATACAGTTTAAATCTAATCTAAGCTTAGAATGAAAACAACAAATGTCAAATAAATGTTCAAATATACACACATACACACACATGCATACCCACAAAGATGCTATTATGAAGGACTCTGTCCTAGGGACCCAGGACTACGTGAAAGCTACCCCCAAAGAGATTCTTTAAAGAGATGGAATGTATTCAAAAAGGGGAAAAAATACATTTCTATCAGCCTAGATTTGTCTCCAGATCCCACTGCAGAATGCTAGTAAGCTAGATTAAACCATGTGGGAACTTCCATTTGCTAGGCCAGGTGGCCTTGGATGGTATAAAACCAAATAAGCCCCTACCCCTGCTCCAATACCCAGTGTCCATATCCAAGTCTCTGAATCTGCTCTTCCTGTATATGCCACAACCAGCAGCACCAGAGGAAAAGGAGCCAGAGATGGGTATTCACCCACTCGATTCACCCACTGGTACATGCAACCTTGTCCATGTTCAGTATGTCCTTACTTTAAATAGGGTTCACTTTCAAATTACTACAGGGGCCTACCAGGTAAGATAAAAAAAATAGTAGGTGAAGTAGGCCCACTGTGAGGACTGGAGTATATTCATATACATAAGAGTCCTGTGTGAATTTGAGTCCTCTGTGAATGGAGCACACTTCCTCAAAGCCAGCCCATTTTTGGCACGTGGAATGTAGGACAGGTGTTGTCGGGCTTTCTGTTTATTCAGGAGAAGCCCCAAATTCATACTTTTATGTGAACTGTCTCAATTTTAAACATCAGCAACAAAATTTAAAAAAAATTAAACATGGTATGGGCCAAACAAAACACATGCTCTGGCCAAAGCAGTGAAGAGTCATCAGGTTAAGACTCCACCTTAGAGGCTGTCATCCTCATGGAGCAGGAACCATGGTGGTGTCCAGGGGCTATATTTCTCACTGAAAGTATTCAGTTTAACCTACCAGTCAAGGCATAAATCTTCTATTCAACATTTCCAGCAAGTTGTTTTCTAGCCCATCCTTAAAATCTCCAGTGACTGAGAGAGTGACCACTCCATCATGAGACTCTCTCCTCTGCCATTTCTTCAGGACTCAGTCAAAATGTTATCTACTCCAGGAAGCTTTCCATAATTTACCATACCTAGATGGATACTCTTCATATATGCTTCCATGGCCCCCTAGACTTCTTTATCTCAATACTTTCTACACTGTATTACTTATCTGCCACTGGCATACTGAGAATGGAGGTTTGTATAGCCAGTAATTAACACACTCAATAGATATATCAACTAGCCCTTTCTGGTTGCAAGTGATAAAAATACATCAGGCTAAGCTTAAGTTAAAAGGATATATGCTCCATAAAAGGGACCAGGAAAACATAAGGCTGGATTCAGGCATGACTGAATTAGGGGTTCACACAATCAATGTTGACCATTCTCCATCTTGCTCCACCTCCTAGCTCTACTCTCCTCTGCATGTTGGCCTCCATCTCTACATCCAGGTGGTAGCAAGATGACAGACAAAGAGACATGATCCACGGTGTACATATACACCATTATTATCCCCCTTATATAAATGAGGAAGCAGAGACACAAAGTTGTCAAGTAACGCTCCAATCACACAGATATGAAGTGAATGAAGGAGTGAGGAAACAAAGAAAAAAGTCTTCTCAAATTATCTATGTATTAAACACTATATAATTCTGCCCCTCAAGATGCACCATTTTCTTGGTCACTTCCAGGTGTGGTCTCTTATGGTCATACAAACTGTCCGAATTATACAGTTAACATTCCCTACCTAACCCCCTGCAACATCAATAGTACATAAAGGTGGAAAGAGAACAAAATAAGTGTAATAAAAAAGAGAATGTCTATCACCACACACCAAAATTAACTCAAAATGGATTAAGGACCCAGATATAAGACCTGAAACAACAAATTGCATAGAAGAAAACATAGGAACTAAACTCATGGACCTTGGACTTAAAGAGGATTTTATAAATTTGACCTCAAAGGCAAGAGAAGTAAAAGCAAAAATAAATAAATGAGACTACATCAAACTGAAAAACTTTTGCATAGTGAAAGAAACTGTCAGCAAGGTAAAGAGATAGCCATCCAAGTGCGAAAATATATTCGCAAGCAAAGCCTCCGATAAGGGCCTAATATCCAAAATATACAAAGAACTCATATAATTCAATAACAACAAAAACGAAATAATCCAATTAAAAAATGGGCAGAGGAACTGAACAGATACTTCTCCTAAGAAGACATCCAAGTGGCCAAGAAACATAAAAAGATGCTCAACATTGCTAGCTATTAGGGAAATGCAAATCAAAATCACAATGAGATATCACCTCGCACCTGTCAGAAAGACTATCATCAATAAATCAACAAACAAGTTTTGGCGAGGATGTGGAGAAATGAGAACCCTTGTGAACTGTCAGTGGAATTATAAATTGGTGCAGCCACTATGGAAAACAGTATGGAGGTTCCTCAAAAAACTAAGAATTGATCTACCATATGATCCAGCAATCCCTCTACTGGGTATTTACCCCAAAGACTTGAAAACCTATATCAGAAAAAAATATTTGTACACTGATGTTCATAGCAGCATTATTTATGGTGGCTGGGACATGGAGGCAACTGAAGTGTCCTATGATAGATGATTGGATAAAGAAGCTGTGGTACATATATACAATGGAATACTACTCAGCCATGAGAAGAGATGAAATACTGCCATTTATGACAACATGAGTGGACCTTGAGATAATCACGCTAAGTGAAATAAGCCAGACAGAAAAAGTTGAAAGCCACATGATATCACTTATATGTGGGATATAAACCTAAAAGCCACAAATGACAGGGCAAACAAGCAGAGACTCATGGATATGAACAATAGACTAGTGGTTACCAGAGGGTGGGGGAAATGGGGGAACGGGGGAAGCAGATGGGGTAAAAAGAGTCAAATATGTGGTGACAGAAAGAAATCTAACTATATATGCCTTACTGTTGAACGTGTACACCTGAAACTTACTGGATTTTGTTAACTAATGTCACCATAATAAAAATAAAAAATAAAACAAATTAAGAAAAAAAGAGAATAGGTATCTTTGAGATCACCTGAAGTCTAGCTGAACAAAAATCCTACAACAAAGGATTTACAGAAGAAGCCACCTTGAGACAGGTAGGAGGGGCAGAGATGCTGAATAGGCTGTCCTGCATGAGGCAATTAAAATTCAGGAGAGATATTTCAGCTCCAGAACTCCCCACAGAGGAGCGAGGGGTTCCATCCCCAAACCAAGACCACCAGTCCAGGGTTTCAGTGATGGGAAGAGAAGTCCTCACAACTTCTAGCTGTGTAAATCAGTGGAGATAGTGGCTGAGTGAGATGGAATGTGGTTGGAGTCTCAGACATTCCTCTTCAAGAACCCACACAATGACTTACTCACTGATAGACTCACACATTCTGACTTCCAGTATTGGGGCAGCTGCTTGAAAGGAACCAGAGACATATGGGGAAGAACTGAATTGTCTGGCTTCAGGGCAAAGGATGGAGGAGCAGCTTACACTCAGACAGAAGTTTGGGCAAAGTCCATTGTCTCTTTGTTGATCCCTCCCAGGGATCAATGCAGGCAGCTGCCATATCTGAGTCTCCATCAACCTGGCTAACACTGGTCATTTTGCCCTGTAACTCCCTGAGACTCCTCCCCATCCAACTTGTGGGCCCACCCAAGCCTCTCCCAGTGGTTTTTCCATGTGAGTGGACTGTCTTTGCTCATACTGCAGACTTTCCTAAAATTTCTCAAAGGTCACAAACCCCAAATAAGCAGCATCTGGCCATGGTATGGTCTGTATCTCTTGCTGAGCAACCCCAAGCCTGACACTACAGGTAGCTAGCCTCAGTTCTCAGCTTGGCCTCTCAAGGACATGGACATGGCCTCTCAACCCTGGCATGAGTGACAGCCATCTGCAGATTGCTTGGTGGCTCATGACAGGTGGCTCTGGCAGAGCACAGGCTATGGCTGAACTTGGCCTGTGTTGGGCTCTTCCCAGGAGTCCCCAAGGGCTAGCATGCCCTGTGGCTGGCTTTGGACCAAGCTAGAGCACTACCTGGGGTTGCATCCCAGGAGGACACACCCAAAGGGCAGACTGGACAGGCACCAGGGCCCTGCTAAAGCAAATTCTGCTTTGTAGAGTCAGCCTGTGCACAACAGCTCTTCCACCATGGTCATTGGCCAGTCCTCACAACGAATTAGCCCGAGGATCAATCCTTCTCATTGACATGCAAACAGTAATCAAAGCTCAACTACAACAGTAGGGCACATACAACCTATACAAAGGACACACCTGGAGCACCCAACTCAGGTGACCAGGGAAGATTGCCACTGGGCCTCTGGTAGATAAAGCCACTCTATTAAGATCAGAAGACATAGGAGCCCTATCTGATATATAGAAACAAACATAGGGAGGCAGTCAAAATGGAGAGACAAAGAAACATGTCCCAAATGAAAGAAAATAATAAAGCTCCAAAAAAGAGCTAAACAAAATAGAGACAAGCAATCTATCAGACAGAGAGTTCAAAACACGGGCATAAGGATGCTCAATGAACTTAAGGGAAGAGTAGATGAGCTCATGAGAACTTTAACAAAGAGACCAAAAACATAAAAATGGAGATAGACAATACAAAAAAAGAACCAGTCAGAAATGAAGAATACAATACTGAAATAAAGAATACATTAGAATCAACAGTAGATTAGATGAAGCAGAGGCTTGAATAAGAGATTTAGAAGATAAGGCAGCAGAAAATTATCAAAACAGCAACAAGAAAAAAGAATCCAACAAAATGAGAATAGTTTAAGGGGCTACTGGGACAACATCAAGCATACCAACATCCACATCATAAAGGTACCAGAAGGAAAAGAGAGAGCAGGGAATTGAGGACCTATTTGAAAAATTAATGACTGAAAACTTTCCTAACCTGGCGAAGGAAATACACATACAAACCCAGAAAGCACAGAGTCCCAAACATGATGAACCCAAAGAGGCCCACTCTAAAACACAACATAATTAAAACGCCCAAGGTTAAAGACAAAGAGAGAATCTTAAAAGCAACAAGAAAAAAGCAGTTAGTGACCTACAAGAGAGTGCCCATAAGACTGTTGGCTGATTTCTCAACAAAAACTTTGCAGGCCAGAAAGGATTGGCACGAACTATTCAAAGTGATGAAAAGTAAGGATCTACAACCAGATTACTCTATTTAGCAAAGCTGTCATTTAGAATTGAAGGAGAGATAAAGAGCTTCCAAGACAAGAAAAAGCTAAAGTTCATCAACACCGAACCAGTATTACAAGAAGCATTAGAGGAACTTCTTTTAGAAGAATAAAGATTAAAAAATATAAACAACAAAATAGCAGTAACTACATATCTATTAACAATTACTTTAAATGTAAGTGGATTAAATGCCTCAATCAAAGCTTAGGGTGACTGAATGAATAAGAAAAGAAGCCCCTTACATATGCTGACTAAAAGAGACTTCATATTGAAAGACACTCAAAGAAAGTAAAGGAATGGGAAAATGTTGTTTCATGAAAACGGAAATGAAAGAAAAAAAATGAGCTAGCGTAGCAATATTTATACCAGACAAAATAGACTTTAAAACAAAGGCTATAACAAGAGACAAAGAAGAAACCAGTAATCTCACTTCTGAGTATTTATCTGAAGAAACCTAAAACACTACTCCGAAAGGACATGCAAATCCATATGTCCATTGCAGCATTATTTACAATAGCCTAGATATGGAGGCAACCTGAGTGTACATCAATGGATGAATGGATAAAGAAGAGGTGGTACATATATACAATGGAATATTACTCAGCCACAAAAAATTAAATCTTGCCACCTGCAACAACATGGATGGACCTAGAGGCTATTGTGCTAAGTAGAGTAAGACAGAGAAAGACAAATGCCATATAATTTCACTTACGTGTAGAATCTAAAGAATGAAATAAATAAACAAACAAAACAGAAACAAATTCATAGATACAGAGAACATGTTGATGGTTGCCAGATGGGAGAGAATTTGTGGGGGTGGGTGAATAAGGGGAAAGGATTAAGAAGTACAAATTGGTAGTAACAAAATAGTCATGGGGATGTAAAGTATAGCATAAGGAATATAGTCAATAAAATTGTAATAACTATGTAGTGTCAGATGGGAACTAGATTTATCAGGATGATTACTTCGTAAGTTATATAAATGTCTAATCACCATGTTGTACACCTGAAAGTAATATAATATTGTATGCCAATTGTAATTGAAAAATAAAAAAAAAAATAAAACAAGAGAGAATGAAAAACAGGATAGCCCATAGTACAACCACTCCCCATGCTTGCTGGAAAGCAAGGTTGTTCATCCTTCAGTGTGTTTTCTGAGAAATCTCCCTTGCCCATTGTCTTCTCTGGCTACATTTTAGATGGACACTGAGGAAGATGCAACCTTTGGAAAGTAGGTCTTTACTTAATGAGGTAGTAGGGACCTGAGGACTGTCTTAGAGGATGACATATTACCAAGATTATTTGTTAGATTGGTTATTTCTCTTGTAGAATAATTCTCTCGTGTCTTTCATAAGCTGTTGGTGTTTGCTTCTGGTCTGTTCCATAGGTTCCTTTCTTGAAGCCAGATATCTCACTGAGGCATAGCTGAAGTCCTTGAATGTACAACTTGGCAAGGGCTCTGCCCATTCCCCTAGCCAACAACTTCTTGGCCTCCATCCTGGACTCCACCTCTCCAAGGGCATTTGAAACAATACCCTGGGGATGGGAGGGGATTATTTGGTTCTTTGATCCCATCTGCATCCCCTTCTTTGAGCAGGCACTCATCACAGAAGGTGACTGAGAAGGACCTAAGGGACCAGGGTGTTCCCAGGTCCCAATCTGATCTGCAGTTTGGAAAAGATAATTTATCTTTCCAACCCTGCAGGCCTCCACATTTCTGGATTCTCAGTTGTTTTGGATTTCAGGTTATAAGAAGGAAGCAGCTCTCAATATATATTTATACTGTGAATAAATAAATAAGGGACAGATCCTCTGAACAGGAGTGAGAAAGTATTCTGGAAAGAAATGATACGTTTCTTTTTCTTCCTTATTCAAGGAAGTCTGAGCCAGCCAAAAAAAAACAAAAACAAAAACAAAAAAACTAAAAACATACAAAAACCCACTGTATCCTGAGAGCATGCTTACCATTAACAGTGAATTCCCAGTTACCTATATATGGCAGATTCTTTCTTGATCATCAAGGTCATATGTTTAACTCCTGCAGTCCCCTGGCACTGTAGGTTTTCCAAGTAGAACCCGAGAGACCAAACTAAATTACTTTGAAGATTCCTTCACTCAACAAGGCCTTGCCTCATTGCTATAGACTAAATTGTGTCCTCCCAAAATGCATATGTTAAAGTCCTAGCCCCCAGTGTGACTGTATTCAGAGATACAAACTTTATGGATATAATTAAGGTTAAATGAAGTCATAAGGATAGGGCCCTGATATGATGGGATTAGTGTCTTTATAAGATGAGGAAGAGAGATCAGAGCTCTCTCTCCTCATGCATGTACCAAGGGAAGGCTACATGAGAACATAGCAAGAAGGTAGGCTCTCACCAGGAACTGAATCCTGCCAGCACTTGGTCTTAGACTTTCAGCTTCTAGAACTGTGAGAAATAAATGTCACATATTTACACCACCCAGTCTATAGTATTTTTTGTTATAGTAGTCCAATATGAGACATCCATCTTCCAACCATCAGATAGTATATATTCAGGAAATGTAAGTTCATTGTAATATCTGTCCAAATGAAGCAGACATGGAAAAGCAAATCCACTTTTGGCAGGAGGAGGCAGATAGTGGGGCTGGGGTGGGAGACCATAATAATTCTCCAGAGCCAGATCTGAGTAGCTGGAGATGCACATCCATGCACAGAACCCAATATAAACTAAAGAGTCTGTGAACTAACTAAATTTGTGAGCTATCTAAATTTGCTTGAACCTCTTCCAAATTTGCTTAGGGGCTGTCTTAGGCTGGGTTCCCTAGAACAATGGTCCTTAACCTTTTTGGCACCAGGAACTGGTGCTCCTATGAGAATCTAATGCCTGATGATCTGAGGTGGAAATGAGATAGTGATGCTAGCGCTGGAGAGTGGCTGCAGATACAGATGAAGAAGCTTCATTTGCCCACGTCTCACCTCTTGCTGTGTGGCCCGTTTCCTAACAGGCCAAGATTGGTACTGGTCCGTGGCCTAGGGATTGGGGATCCCTGCCCTAAAAGTAGATCCTGAGAAAAGGAAACATGTGCAGGTATTTATTAGGAAACTGCTACTTGAAGAAACTAATCAGGTAATGACAGCAGGTAGAACAGGGATGGGGAAGAAGCCAAGATAGAGTATGATTTCAGGTGATGACCCCACCTCAGCTTGATCCCATGGAAAGCTCTGAGGTGTAAATTACACTGCTGAATTATTTCCCATCTTGAGGGAAATGTGCTGGACTTTTGTACCCTTTCCCCAGAAGTGGTCGGTGAGGGTAAGGAGGGTTGTCAACTCCTGGGCACATCCAGGTGAGGTGACTCTAGGAGCCCCAGAGGAGTCCTCCGAAGGCTTCATGTTTAAGCTGTGAGCAGTGAACAAGCTGTTAGCAAGAACATAGGTGCACAGAAACATGAGAAGGAAACAAGGGGACCTAGGCAGGGCACTTCCTGTGTCTACTCCCCAAGTAAAAACACAGAGATATGTTAACTCACCTGCCCTAAGCCCCACAGGAGGAGGCACAGAGGAAGTGGGGGCTTCTGGTCCCATAAACCTAACTTTAAGATGTTTTCCTCTTGCTCCCCTACATCACTTCCTTTCTATGTGGCCTTTGCTTGATTATATTTCTCCAGACTGCTCAAGGCTGGAGATGGGGATGACTCTCTCTGAAAATTGTTCTCCCAATCCCTTACCTCAAGCCCAGGGCTCCACTGGCAAACAAGGCAGAGCAGAGCATCCTGATTTCCCTTGAATGTGCTGCTCTTCCACTACTTCTTTCCCAACAGATGGATTATAGCTATTTTGCTTTCTATATCAATCATGTCTCAAATCATTAAGTGTATTGACACAAAGTAGAGCTGGCCTGTCACACTTGCAAAGGAGTGAGTGTTTTTCCACTGCTTAGAGGGGAGGTGCTGCTGCTCTGTTCTCAATTGTCAGGAGTCCCACCTCCTCCAGGGACCCAAGGCCAGTATCTCGCCCTGCTCCTTAGGCTCACAGATTGGGTAGAGTTCACTGATTTATCTACATCCCTATAGGGGCCCATGCACAGGCCATAGTTCTTCTCAGCTGGTCTTTAGAAGGTAGACACAGGAAGGCCTGCCAAAGGACAATCCAGCTCTGAATTCATCCGAAAGCAAAAGTTGATTGAATATATACTCAGGGCCTAGACATATGTAGACTCGGCCCCACCTTCAAAGAGCCCACAAGTTATTTCAAGGTCATCTCCTCCATTCCCTGCCTCTGGGTAGGACCATACTTTCTAGTATCATGAGAATACCAGTGCTTTCTAACACTATCTCATAATTCTCACCAAAACCCCATTCAGTCTATATTTTTCTTGTCATTTTATAGCAGAAACCTGAGAAGTTCAAGGCCACCTGGCTAAAAAGTAACAGGGGCTAGGTTTCAAACCCAGGTCTGTCTGGCTTTACAGTCAGTACTGTTAACCACCAAGCTATATTCTTCGCCTTTCAGCTGAAGTCTCTCTTCTGTAATCTGTTAAACAATGCTCATTATAAGTGCTTTCTGATACGTAAATCAGCCCCCTCTATTTATAAGTTAAACTCGCTTCCTCTCTCTCTCCTTCTCTCTCTCTCTCTCTCTCTCTCTCTCTCTCTCAGAGTATACATTCATAATAAGCTTCATTTACTAGTGGACAAGTGCTTGCTCAACCTACTGTCTTTCCCTTTCCAGATACAATGTTAATGTTTGTTTTAGCACATGTAAGGGAAGAATGAAGAAGAGAAGAGGGAAGAGGAAAGGAGAGGAAAGGATTATGGCCCCCTCTGCCCCGATGTTCACATCCTAGTTCTCAGTAGCTATGAATTGTTATTGTACACAGTAAAAGGGACTCTGCAGATGTAGTTAAGAATCTTGAGATGGAAAAATTATCCTGGTTTGTTTGGGTGGGCCCAATCTAAGGGTAAGGATCCTTATAAGAGGGAGGCAAGAGTGTGATGATAGAAGCAGAGGTCAGAAAGAGAGATCTGAAGATGCTACACTGCAGGCTTTGAATATGGAGGAAGAAGGTCCAAGCCAGGGAATGAAGAAGGCCTGTAGAAGCTGGAAAAGGCAAGGTAATAGATCTTCCTGTCAGAACCCACAGAAAGAACACAGCTCTGCTGACACCTTAACTTGAGCCCTGTGAGATTGATTTTAGACTTCCGACCCCCAGCACTGTAAGAAAATAAATCCATGTTGTTTCAAGCCACTCAGCCCGTGGTTATTTGTCACAGCAGCAATAGAAAACTAACATATGTGATAAAATGAGAACACTTCCCAAACATTTAGGAATCTACTCTGGTGGTAAATTTCCACAGTATTGTAAAATCTGGGTGCTGAAAAGAATCCTTAGAAATCACCCAAACTTACTTTCTCATTTTATACAGGACTAAATTGTGATGTTGACAATTCCTCTGTATCTTAGTGTCTTTGTATATAAAATGGGCATATAGATGGTCAGCTCTTAGGAGGTTGTGAGCAGTAAATAAAAGACTATATGTCATCTAAGCTATTGTCACAAGAGTAAGAAGCTCCAAGAGGTTAAGTTTGCCTGAGGTCACACATCTAGCTGGTAACAGAGCCAGAGCCCTAACTCCAGGCTCAGTTAATATTCTCCAGTGTTCTCTACACTTGACATTCCATTTCATCAGCCAGTAAACAGATATATGTTGAGATAAGAGCCTATAGTGAAAGAGAACAGGAAAAGCACCTCGAACACATTGTCCTGTCTAGTGGTTAACAGAGCAAAAAGGGTAGGGGGAAGGGCGAATAAGAAAATTAAAAAAGAAAAGAAAAAAATAAATAAAAGTATTGATGTTAAATAAATAAAAAAAATATTTAAAAAACAACAAAAACAACATTGCCATGAGTCCCCATAGAACCACGAGCCCTGATTCCTATCAGCTGAGCTTGACCTTGCAGGCTTGTGCAGCTATTGTGGTCCTGCAGCAGTCACATGTGAAAGATCCACAGGCAGAGTATCACGCACACATACATATGCACCCACATATAGGCATGTAATACTCCCTCTCTGCCATAGTTCAAATAGCTACCCAAACTATTCCTACCTCCTCCTCCAGGAAGTCTTCCCAGATAGATAGAGGAGGGTCATCTGTTCCTCAACTTTATCTTCCTGGACAGGACACTGCTGTGTTACCACAAACATTTGCCACACTCTGCTACCTGTTCTCTTTATATCCTCACCCCATCTTTTGTCTATATTATGGGTCTGTTGAGGGATTGTGAGCCAGGGCCTAAGTCTATAGTGCCCCCGTGGCACAGAACCCAGCCAGCACCCTATGCAAATTAGGATCCACTTATACAAATCTGAGAGTGACACCACCTTAAATTCTGTCCCCAAGTTGCCTCACTTGTCTTGCTCTAGTCCAGGTCTATTGGGTGGTGTGCAAGCATGTCCCTTGTCATCTTTCCATCTTCTAAGTCCTCCTTCACAGTTGCCATATCTCTACATTTTCCTGACCCCTCGCCCTTCATCTCTCACTCCAACTACACCCACTCTCCATGGAGCCACCCTCACTAATGCAGGATGCCCTACACAACCTTCCCTGACAAACTCCTCTGACTCCAGGTGCCCTGGGTCCAAGAATAGAATCCCACTACTCCCGCAGAAGCAACCACAGAAGAGTAATTGTGTTGTAATTTTCAAAGGAAATTGAAATCCACTCTTTACTATTTTCTAAATGAATCATATAATTTTTTCTGTCTACAACACCCCTGCATATCGCCTCCTTTGTGTCTGTGTGTTTGTGTATGTGAGAGAGACAAAATATGCAAGCTCAGTGACAGTGAGCAGCCAAACTGGGTATGTGACTTTGGTGGATCAGATAAAGAACCGTCACTCCAACAGGAGGAACCACAACCACACAAAGCAACTTCTTCTCAACCCACTATTGGCCTCTCAGATTGGAGCTTCTGAAATGGAAGTGACTTGACCATGCCTGGGTTCACCAGGGGATGGGACTAGCTTAACGTGTCAGAGAGAACTCAGGGCTGGAGGGAGAAGAAGGGCAGCCCAGGGAGGGATATAGCAGGGAGCTCTGGAAAGTAATTGGGCGTTAGAGAGGAGGTAGATTAAAGAGTAGGAGGAATGTCTTGAGAGGCCAAGAACAGACGGTGGCCCTGGTACAAAATTCACAGAGGATCTAAAAGAGAATTACAAGACCTAGGGCAGTGAGGAGGAGAAGGAGCTCAGGCCAGGGTAGCATGGGTGATGAGCCCATTGACTATACCTACAGCATCCGGCCCTCCAGAAATTCCTGACCCTCTGCAGGCCTTGCTACTTATTCAGCAAGGTAGAAGGTGGGTGGAAATCAGGAACCCATTTCATCACTCAGTGGGGAGAGGGAGAGGTGAGTCTAGGCAGAGGGTGAACCAGGGCCATCCCTGAGCCATGAGGAGCCAGCCAGTCTCCAAGAATCCTGCTCAATCTAGGGAAAATAGCAAACCACCTCCCACCCATTCCAGGCCCCAGGAAAGGTGAGTTTCAATCAGAGGCAAGATTTGGAGTTTTAAATTTTATTTTCTTAATAGTCAAAAAGAAATCATAGAATCTGCCCAAGATGTTATCAAGGGACAGAAAAGGGAGAGTCAACAGAGTACTTGAAAACAATGACTTGAGAAGATTTTTTAAATAAATACTTCATGTTTATGCCAAACTAAATTGAGCCTGAATAATGAACCAGTTATACGAAGAACAGACTCCCTTAGATGAGCTCAAGTATGCATATACGTGGAATGGGAAATGTATGTAAGGAGCCACACAGAATCGTAAATAAAGAAACCAGAATCCTAAATTCTACCTATGAAGTTGCACTTTCTCGACTGGGGAACTTAAGTTGTTCCAGAGCTGAGAACACCCAGTCTTCCAGCCCCTGGACACAGCAGAGCTTGGTGGTCAAGATTCAAATCCTGGCTCTGCCACTAACTGACTGTGAGCTTGGGAAAGCCATTAAACCCCTCTGTGCCTCAGTTTCCTCCTCTACACAATTGGATAGCAACACCTATGCATGGGGTAGTTGTGAGGATTAAAAGAGTCAATACATGGAAAATTCTAAGAAGAGTGTCCTGCTTGAACATTTTTCTTCCCTCTGGTGTTGCATCTTGAACAAAAAGGGGGCTATGCAGAAAACCTGACAAGCTCAGTGACTGAAAGTAACCCACAAGGTGATCTGGTCATAAATTTCTAACTAGACAGGTCATGGTGGGTAGTCACACCCCAGGCCTGCAGCTTCCTTAGTAAGAGGTTAATCTTTACCTTAATTGAACACTGTCCATTGTTCTTAGCACCAGCATGATGACCCCAAAATTTCTCTTTATCTGTTGCCAGCACATCATCTCTATTTACTGTAAATGTTAAATGTTAACTATCCTGTACCTACCAATGTAAAAGAAATATGTGTCTCTTCATTTTACTCTGTACCCAATTCTAGAGATCACAACCCCCAACCCCCACCTTGCTAATCTACCACCAATGGATTTCATGCAAACTTCCTTATAGCCTCTCCTTTGATTCTAAATGTATAAAAAGAACTGCAAAACTAATTTTCTGGAGCATTTTCTCAAATGTTCTTACCTGATAAGATCTTGCTTCCAGGCATGTCCTCATTTTGGCTTTAATAAACTCTTATAACATTTTTCTGTAGGTTTGGATGTTCTTATGTTGACACATCTATGTGGCTTAGCTACCCTTCAAGCACCTGCATCTTTTTCTGCCTTGTCCCCTGCTACCTGCTCACATCCTCAACCTCTACCTGGCCTTTTCTCTACCTCCACGCTTCTCTTTCTCATCTATAATGGGGACTTCTGACCCATGCTAGCCCAGGATCTACATCAGGGCCTCTTGCTCTCTGTACAGGCTACAGCTTCTGCTCCTGGGCTCACTGTTTGATGCTTTCCTGATTACTCAATTCAACTTCTCAAGAACAAGAAGCTGATTGGCCCAGACTCCCAGCCTTTTAAGCCAGCCCTTCATAGACCACTGAACACTTGTGGCCAGGGAGAGGGGAGTCATGTGACATAAAACATGGCCAATTAGGGTTGTCCCTTCAGCAGGGCTGTGGGGGTGGGTGAGATGGGGGCACAGTATCTGTTTGAAGGAGCTGTGAGCCTGGCAGGCCCCATGATTGGCACATCTTGCACAAACAAGGAGATTCATTCACTCTGTCTCAAGGCTATAGTGATAATCAATGAAGGATTGGAAAGAAATTAGGAAAATTCTATCAACTAGTTTGTCAAATCCCATCTATGTGCTTAGGACAATGCTGTGTAACCAACAATAGGTCAGGCAGTACAAGGAAAGAAGAAGCAGATAAAGATCTTTCCTGTCCTCAGATGTGCAGGCAGATTGGGTCAAACACAGAATTAGTGCCCCTTGTGTGACAGACATCCCAGGAGCTGCCAGACACCTTAGCAGGGATCCAGAGTGGCTCCCTCCCACGTCACCTCCTCCTTATGCGGCAGTTTGCACTTCCCCAAGTCTAGGACCCTGAG
This sequence comes from Pteropus medius, assembly GCF_902729225.1. NCBI lineage: Eukaryota > Metazoa > Chordata > Mammalia > Chiroptera > Pteropodidae > Pteropus > Pteropus medius. Next base: position 774,345 of record NW_024343104.1, on the reverse strand, counting down.
GAGACCTTTTCTCTATACCTTTAGCAGATGAACTCCTGCATGTGCCAGCTGTTCTCTCCCAAAACCTGCCAGGTCTACCTTTAGAGCACCCCTAATTTCCCAGGACTGCTCAAGTGTCACTTTGCTCTCATAGAAAGCTTTTCTTGGCCCCCTAATAGCCACTCTATCTTTCAGACCCTTTTGTGGCCCATCTTTGTGTCATCACTTTGTTAGTTTATAAGTCTAACTGAGTTCCTTAAAGGCAAGAATCTTGGTTCATTTATCTCTATATTCTGGCCACTTGTGGCTCAAAAAAAAATTTTGTAAAATGAAGACTAAGTATGGGCTGAAGAAACTTCACTGAAGATATGAAGCTTAAAGAGAGACAAGATTCAAATAAGTAAAACTAAGAAAGATAAGGCATTCACAGGGAACAAGATGGGCAAGAGTGGGGAGAGGGGAATGGAAGAGGGCATAAGGAAGGGCGAGGTGGTCCCAAGACAGTGAGAGGGCTGGGGCACACAGAAAGAACAGAGGAGAGTTATGCCTCCCCTGACACATCATTATCTGAGCTGCTCACCCCTCTCCCACACTGCCGCCTCTTCCACCTACGACTGGGCTTCTACCTCCCCTGCCCCACCCCAAAGTACTCCCTGAAGCTGCTGTTTTGATTGCTGCCAAGGATTTATAAAAGCCTAGTGTGGATCAAGCTGGTCCATATCAGGACTGATGCTGGGAGATTTTCCAAGGGAGCCTGAGCTCTAAGTGCCAGAGCAAGGCTGCAGATTTATTGGCTGTTCTTATCTAAACAGCAACAGGACAGCCCTTGCCAGGAACCCTGCTGGGAAACTGCCTTCCTACCTGTTCTTTCAAGTTCTTGAGAAGCTGTAAGCTTTGTCCTTCTCTGGATGGTACCCACTCCTCCTAGGACTTCGATGTCATTCTGGAGTCTTCTCCGATGTCAATGAAAGAAGGGTTACTCTCATCTAAGGCTCCTTTACTCCAATTTTGTCACCAACCTCAAAGAAAAGAAGAGACCTGGAGACTTCAGAGAGATTTTTGAATATTCCCACCATTCCATCCCATTTCTTTCTTAAAAGATACTTTATGGAGTTTTGCCATATTTCTCAGTTCTCAGACTATTTTTCCTGCCTCAGCCATTCACTTAGGGACTCAATGGAGTGAGAGTGGGAAAGATACACACTGATTGAGCTCAAACTAAATGCTAACTGCTTGATAGCATCATCTCATTTTAACCCATCAGGAGGAAGTCTGAATTCCCTCAGATCAACTCTTTGAACTCTGGACAGTTTCACAGAGGGATCTTAGGATTCCAGAGGTTTGAAGAAAGCTTCTGTCACCCTGGGTTCCCTCTTCACTACCCATCTCTGGCTGCTTTACTGACCATCAGCTCTCAACCTTGACTGTAGGCAGAACCACCCGGGGAGACGTCTGTGTAGTGAAATGCTCAGGCCTCACCCCTATGGACAGGGAGTGACTGAGTCTGGGTTTGGCTAGGCACCCTCAAGTGATTCTGATTCATCCTAAAGGCTGAGAACCTCTGCTATGGCAGATCAAAATAAAATTGAACAAAAGAGGACCCAAGGATCAGAGAGTAGAGGTGATTAGCCCCAGGCCACCTAGTGAAGGAGGTTTGCCTAGAGGCCCATCCTCCTGGCTTCTTGTCCCATGCTTTCTTAGCTCTTCCATAGCCTCTCTGCAAAGATCCTGTCTTCTCCACACCACCCTGGCCCTATCAGCCCTCAATGGAGAAAAAAAATAACACACTGGTTCCCGGACACCTGCTTCCCTCTGCTGCCTGCTCCTCCACCCTCTCTTCACCTCAGCCCCAGGCTGCTGTAGAACAGAACACTGGCTCCTATTCCTATACCTTCTGGGCTCATCACAGACTGTGAAATGCTGGAAGAGAGAAGCTCTATCTGACTCTGTATGCTCAGAGCCCAACACTGGCCTGGTTACAGGGAATAAACTCAGGATTTCTTGATATAGTCTATTGAGGGGCTAGGTTAGTGCCCTTATTTCTATTCTTATAGGAATTTTTGCCATTTTTAAGGGCAATGCTTAATCCAAAGGCATAACATGTTAGTGGTGGGATTTTGACTCTTCTCAAATCACCAGTAGTTAGGGCTGCCCGTGCTCTAGGACTTGAGGGGGCTCCTTTCAGTTCTCCCCTTGACCACACCGGTGGGATGTGCCCTGAGGCTTTTTCACTTCCCTCTGAGGGCTTGCCATGCCTCCTCACTTCTTCCTTGTGGTTCCAAGCGGTTTTTCTTGAGTGAAGAGCTGACTGGCTCCCCTGAGCTCAGCTGAACGCAAAGCTCCAGGCTTCATCCATTAGTGACTCCGCTGCTTATAGATTTCTATATCAAATTGGGGTATGAACCAAGAAAACACTGCCTAAGTGAGAGAAACTGGAGACATTTCTCATGAGGCCTGAGAAATGTGTTGGGGTTCATCTCTGTAGGTTAAATAGTTCTAGTCATAAGACTGACTTTTTTTCTATCAATTTTTTTACTATGAAAAAATTTTATACATAAAAGTTCAAACAATACAATAACCTATATACTTACAAAGTACATTTTACAATTAACATTTTTGTCAACTTTGCTTTATGTATGTGTTTTTCTAGACCATTTGAGTGTAAGTTACATCAGAACAGTACACTCCTAAATACTTCAGCCTGTATCTCTTAAAAAGAAAGACATTCTCCTTCATAACCAAAATGCCATTATTACACAAAAAAATTAACAATAATTTTTAATATATAACATCCAGCCCATACTTAAATTTCTACAATTGTCCCAGAAATGTCTTCTACAGCTGTTTTTTAACAGTAGACTGCAAATATCAACCATTGTGTTTGAATGTTATGTCTGTTCAGTCTTGTTCTATCGAAAATAGTCCCCCCTACCTTTTTTTTTTTGTCATGACATTTACTTTTTGAAGGGATTGAGCTGATGGTCTGGGACAATGTCCCACATTTGGGGCTTCTCTGATTATTTTCTTATGGTGCTATTTAACTAGTTGCTTTATTTGTTGTATTTTCTATAAACTAGACATTAGAACCTGAGCTTGATTATATTCAAGTTAAAGATTTTTGGTAGAAAACATCTGTGATAGCAGCCTCCAAGATGACCCACAATAATCTCTACCTCCTGGTATTCATACCCTGATGTAGCCCCCTCTCTGGAGCATGGGCTGGACTTTATGACTCACTTCTAATAAATAGAAGAATATAGCAGAAATAATGAGATGTCACTTCTGAGATTAGATTATAAAAAAAACCAAAAAACAAAAACTGTGGCTTCTGTGATAGATGTTCTCTCATTCTCTCTTGAAATGCCCACCATGAGGGAAGTTAGATGCCATGTCATAAGACAGTCCTGTGGAGGAGTCCATATGGCAAGGGACAGAGGTCTGCCTACAACCATGTGAGTGAGCTTAGAAGCAGATCTCCCAGCCCCCTCACCCCCATTAAGCCTTCAGACCACAGTCCCACCTGACAACTTGACCTCAGTTTCATGGGAAACCTTGCGCCAGAGGCCAGTAAAACTGTGCCTGGATTCCTAACCCACAGAAACTGTGAGGTAATAAATATTTGTTGTTTTAGGATATTAAGTTTTGGGGATATTTTGTTATGCATTGCTATGGACTAAATTGTGTCTCCCCCTTGCAAAATCCATATGTTGAAGCCCCAACCCCTAATGTGACTATATCTGGAGATAAGGTTTTTAGGAGGTAATTAAGGTTAAATGAGGTTATAAGGGCAGGGCCCTACCTGACAGTACTGTGACCTTGTAAGAAGAAGAAAAGAGAGCTGTCTCTTTCTTTCTCCACCATGTGAAGACATAGTAAGAAAGTGGCCATCTCTAAGCCAGGAAGAGAGCTTTCACTAGAAACCAAATCAGCTAACATCTTGATCTTAGACTTCCAGCCTCTAGAATGATGAGAAATCAACTTCTATTGTTTATAAACACCCCAGTCTATGGCATTTTGTTATAGCAGCCTGAGCAGACTAATACATGCATCAATAGATAACTAATACAATATTATAGGTTTTGCTTTCAACTTCATATTTCATCACATCAGAAGCACATAATGCCAGGCTGTACCAGTAATTTTCATCACTTAGTGAAGGTGGCCACTGCCAAATTTGGCTATTGAAAAGATTCTTTTTCCCTTTCTACAATCAGCAAGCAATCTGTAGGGGCAATACCTTGATCCCCTGGGATATCTAGTTCCTCAGATGCATTTAACATTTATCGATGTTCTTAACTTGAGTCAATTATTTATTTGAATATTTCAAAATGATGATTTAAAAAATTCTATTATTCTTTCCATATTCATTGGCTAGTGTTCTTCACAAAGAAGAAATTTTTCTCATCAACAAGAATGAACTATAATTCCTTCCAAAAAGTCAGGGTAAGTGCTTAATTCTTTTTTTTTTTTAATTACTAAATCCTGAATAAAAGAAATGGTTCAATAGTCACCTTCAGTGGTGGTAAATAATTTTATCTTTCTCTCAACTCATATAGCTATCTATCTATCTGTCATCTATCATCTATCTATCTATTTCACTTATCTATCCATTTATCTATCATCTATCTATCTATCTATCTATCTATCTATCTATCTATCTATCACCTACCTATCTACCTACCTACTACCTATCACTATAGTCTGACGAATATATATTTGTTGACTGTTTTACAATCACTTGTACTTATTATTCTTTTCAATGCTCAGATTGCCCCAGATTTTGCCAGTGGGAGCACTTTCAACCTGGAAGATCTTGACTTTAAATTCCAGGTCCCTAAGGAAAGATTTGCAAAAGGGCCTCTCTCCAGCAGTCCACTTATCATTCTTAGAAATTTCTACTAGATGCCATGGATTAGCAGGTGAAGTGAAAGGAAAGAATAGTGAGACAAAATAGACAGGAGTTATTTGAGCACTTATTCTATCTAGGAAATGAGGTATACTGAACAAAGAGAAAAGTAGAAACTGGGTATCCAGACCCCTTAGTTTGGATCTTAATGGCCTTATCAATTTCTTATGTTATAAAGGCCATTGACTTTCTTCCTGTGCCTCAGCATGCAAGATTGCCATGAGGTCTGGAGGAGGTGCTCCATGCAGGACAACGAAAGGCATAAAGCACTGTAGACATGTAGGATGGCATCCCTAGGACCTGTGCCCCAGAAATCACATACCAACAAGAGAATGGGGAGGTGGAGAAGAAAGGCCAGGTGTCTGAAATGCCTTCTCCACAGCTGAGGGTTTAATTTAGAGAAAGTGGTAAAAACCCTTAGCATTGCAGCATGGGAGAAAGAAAGAAATTGGTCTGAGAAAGCTCCCAAGGAGGCAATAGATGGTAAATTCAGGTCCTTCTGATTCATTCCAGCCTCTGGGACTCTGGGACTCCATGCTTGCAGCCTATCTATATAGCCCAGAGGGTATGAAGTTAACCAGAGTGCATCTAAATTGTGTAGAAGAAATACTGGCTCCACACAATCCCCAAAGCCCAAGTCATGCCCATACTCCAACTGTAACAGGCTGAACATAGCTGAGTTCTGAGCTGACATCCCAGCCCTCCCTCTGCCTAACTCTATTCTCACTTTTAACTTAAACTTTATGAAAGGCAATGAGTAAGCTTAAATACCTGATCAATGAAAACTATTGCTTACCCCTGAACCTTCTGATGTTATCGCATTGTGAGAATGCTGTCTAAGCCTCCACTGAGAATAACAACATGACCTCAGGCCTAGTTCAGGAGGCATTTGAGGCTCTTTACACATAGTCACTCCCATTCTTTACCTTCTGATCAGGCTCAGCTCTCCTCCTCTAGCAATCCCCCATCCCTATCCCTTTTGTTCTCCCCTTGATATTGAATGTCAAGGTTCTCCGAAAGCCCATAGGTTAAAATGTTGGGTTCAAGCATTTCACATCTGTATTATAAAGATGATAAAGCTGCATCTCATTGAGGTATTTTCTCAAAACCCCATTGTCTCATGCCCACAGCAGAGCAGAGAAGGGACAATGTATAGAAAACCTGACAGAAACTTAGGAATGTAATAGAAATGTTAGGTATTCTTACACTATAAGTTCTTCCCAACAAAGTGGTCCTCACCTGTTTGTGGGAGCTCTCTTATTGTGTTTAGCCACAGCTTGGCCTGTTGTGTCTGTTCCATGAATGTTCACAGCAATTGTTTAGCAACAACAGGTAGAAATCACTGTAGGAAAAACAGTTGTCACTTACACCCCCCTTGGCTCTCTCAGATTACAGAGAGTAATATTTCCCTGTACACACTCTCCATTTGAGTACACACATACACACATCTCTCCATCCTCTCATGGATGAACCTTCTTATGTCTACCCTCTCTCACAACCACCACCCACACAGGAAGAAAACAGCCCAGCACTGCCCTTTTGTCCCCTGCCAAACTCTCACCTGACCTGAGAATGTCAAGCTAACTTGTCATACTGCCTCACATTTGCCACATATACTGTGCTGCTGCATTTCGAGCAGCTGATGCTCAGCTGTGGCAGCAGCAGCATCTCTCTGCTTCTCATCCTTCACCAGAAGCCAGATAAGCACTTCTGATTTTAGATCAACAGACATTATTTAGGTTTACCTATATTTACCCAGACTCTAACAGATGTTAGAAATATGAAAATAAATAAAGCATAGCCTCTGCCTTAAAAAAACTTAAAATATAATCTGGAACAGTGAAATAGAATTGAGAATCCAGATATAAACCTTCACATTTATAGTCAATTGATTTTCATTTAGGGTGCCAAGACAATTCAATGGGTAAAGAGGAATCTTCATAACAAATTGTACAGGAACAACTAGATACCAACAATGAATAAAGTAGGATTACTACTTCATACAATTTAAAAAATTAACTCAAAAGGACTCAAAAGCCTAAATGTAAGAACTAAAATGATAAAACGCTTAGAGGAAAATATAAGCATAGGTCTTCATGACCGTGGATTCAACTATGGTTTTTTAGATAGCACAAGCAGTAGAAAAATAGGTAAGTTGGACATCATCAAAATGAAAACCTTTTATGCTTCAAAGGACATGTCAAAAAATTACAGAGACAATCCACAGAATAGAAGAAAATCTTTGCAAATTATATATCTAGTAAGATTATATTTGGAATATGAAGAGATATTATAGCTCAATATTAAAAAGACAATCCAATTTAAAAGTGGGTAAAAAAATCTGAATAGACAGATCTCCAAAGAAGAGATACAAATGACCAACAAGTACATAAAAAGATATTCAACATCATTAGTCATTAGGAAAAATGCAAATCAAAATCACAATGAGATGAAAGTTCATGCCCACTAGGACAGCTATAATATAAAAAGACAAATAATATCAAGTATTGGTAAGGATATAGAAAAATTGCAACCTCATGCATTGCTAGTGAGAATGTAAAATAACGCAGCCACTTTGGAAAACACTTTGGCAGTTCATCGAATGGCTAAACACAGTTACCATATAATCCAGCAATTCCGTTCCTAGGTATATATGCAAAAGAAAGAAAAGCAGATGTCAAATAAATAAATAAATAAATAAATAAATAAATAAATAAATAACTTGCACAGAAATGTTCATAGTAACACTACTTATAACTAAAAGGTATAAGCAACCCAAATGTCCATCATCTGATGGATAAATGAAATGTAATATATCCATATTATTCAGCAATAAAAAGAAAATAAATACTGATGCATGTTATGACATGTAGAAACCTTGTGAAGATTATGCTAAATGGAAGAAGCCAGGAACAAAAGACTGTGTATTGTATTATCCCATTTAAATGAAATATCCAGGATAGACAAAACTATAACATCACCAGATCTATAGAGATAACAAAACTATCCTTCAGGAATGAAGGAGAAATCAAGACATGCTCAGATGAGGGAAACCTAAAAAATTTGTCACCAGCAGGCCTACCCAAAAAGAATGGTTAAAGAAAGTTCTCTAAAAAGAAAGAAAATGTTAAAAGAAAGAAACTTGGAGTATCCAGAAGGATGGAAGAACACAATAAACAAAAATGTGAGTAGACATGGGTAGGAGTTCCTATTTCTCTTGAGTTTTTAAAATTACATTTTATGGTTGAAGCAAAATTTTTAACACTGATGTGGTTCTACATATATGTGGAGAAAATATTTAAGACAGTTGTATTATAAATGAGAGAAGGTAAAGTAATGTAAATCTACATTTATAGAAATCCCACTCAATAACATCAGAAAACACTTTTTTATTCAAGTACCCATAGAATATATACCAAGATAGACCATATCCTAGGCCATAAGACAAGGTTCACAGATTGAACAGAACATAAATTAAGAGAATTGAAATCATATGGTGTGTGTTTTCCAATTACAATGGAATCAAAATAGAAACCAGCAACAGAAAGATAATAGAAAAATTGTCAAAGACTTGGAACACATTTCTAAATAATAGAAGAAGTCTCAAGGCAAATTTTAAAAATACATTGAACTGAATGAAAATAAAAAGGCAACATATAAAATTTGTGAGATGTAGCTAGAGCAGTACTGAGAAGGAAATTTATAGCATTAAAATGCATACATTAAAATGCAAAAGAAAGGTCTCAAATCAATAATCTAAGCTCACACATCAAGAACTTAGAAAAAGAAATCCAAAATAAACCCAAAGCAAGAATAGGGAAAGAAACAATCTAGATAGAAGCAGAAATCAATATTATTGAAACGAGTAACATAATAAAGAAAAATCAATGAAACGAAAAGCTTATACTTTTGAAAAGATCAATAACATTGACAAACCTTTAGCAAGACTGTCAAAAGAAATTACCAACATTAGGAATAAAACAAGAGATGTTATCATAGACCCTGCAGACATCAAAAAGATAATAAGAGAGTACTATGAACAACTCTATACATATAAATTTGACAACTTAAACAGAATAGACCAACTCCTTGAAAAACACAATCACTACTCACCCAATATGAAGTAGAATTTCATTCGAATTACCCTATAACTACTAAGAAAATTGAATTTGTGATTTTTAAAACTCCTGAAAAGGAAATCTCTAGGCCCAGATGACTTCACTGGAGAATTCTTCCAAATGTGTAAAGAAGAATTAACATCAATTCTATACAATCTTTTCCAGAAAATAGGTAAGAAAGGAATACTTTCAATTTATTTTTTGAAGCTAGTATTACCCTAATACCAAAGCCAAACAAAAATTAGACCAATATCTTTCATGAATATAGATATAAAAATATTTAACAACACATTAACAAACAGAATTCAGCAATAATGAAAAGAAATGATACACTATGCCCCAAATTCTAGACAGGCAAAGCTGGTTCAATATTTGAAAATTAATCAATGTAATCCACCACATTAACAGGCTGAAGAAGAAAAATCAGGTGGTCATATCAATCAATGTAGAAAGGGATTTGATAAAATTCAATACTCAGTAATGAAAAAAAAAATCTCAGAAAAGTAGTAGTATTAGTGAGGGATGTGATAAAGAGCATCAACAAAAAGCCTACAGCTGACATTCTACTTAATAATAAAAGACTAAATGCTTTCTCTCTAAAATTGGGAAGTAAGCTAGCATCTCTACTCTTACCACTCTTATTCAACACATAATGCTAGAAGAGCTAGTGAGTACAATGAAGCAAGTAAGTAAGTAAGTAAGTAAGTAAGTAAGTAAGTAAGTAAGTAAATAAATAAATAAATAAGATCAGAAGCAAAGAAAAGAAGGAAGAAATAAAACTGTCTTTATTGGCAGGTAATGTGATTATCCATGTAGAAAGTCCCAAGGAATCTTCAAAAAAGCTCTTAAAACTAATAAATGAGTTTAGCAAGTTCACAGGATACAAGATAAACACAGAAAAAAATCAATTGTATTTCTATATACTAGAAATGTGTGTATAGATACCAAAATTAAAAAAACAACATTATATGTAATCACCCCCCAAAATAAATTATTTATCTGTAAATCTAGCAAAACAGGCATGAGAAATCAACAGATGAGGTAGAGTTAGAATCCCATAAATAAAGCAAAGATAGTTTAGACGAAAACATGTTTTATGACTTACAGTAAATTACCAGTACAGGACTATCCATGAAACCCCTAAAATTGAATGAAAATCCATCAGATTCTCAAAGGAGTCATTACCCACTCACTACCCACCCCCTGCAATTAAGGTGTCTCTCAGTTTAATACATTTTGACCTTTAACAAAACATTTCACCTTCAACAAAAAAGCTGCCAACAATTCAGTATGATCCTAAATGTACACTATTGAAAAATTCAAGTATATAAAGCAACATTTTTTGGACGTGATTCCATAGTGTAGCGGTTAGCACGTCTGCTTTACACACAGAAGGTCCTGAGTTCACGCACCAGTGGAGCCACAGTCCATGGTCTATGGCCATGCCACCCTGAACAAGCCTGAAGTCTTATCTCAGAAGTTAAGCAGGGTTGGGCCTGGTTAGTACTTGGATGGGAGACTACCTAGGAAGAAGACTAGGTACTGTAGGCATAATTAATAATAAAAAAATTTTTAAAAAGTAACCTTTTAAACAGTAGAAAATGGGTATGTATCTAGTATGTATCTATTATTTAATATCTGAGACGCAATTTCACTACTCGTGTAATGGGGATACTACCACCTTCCCAAAGTTGGGTACCTAATATGGAAAACTGAGCAAAATACAATATGTTTATCAGGAATAAGCCATGGACCAATGCATTCTGGGGTATGCAGTCTCCTAAGGATTGGAAAAGCTCTTAAGAAGGAAAGTTTTTACTGTGGAGAGCTACACTAGATAAAGATCTGGGTTTTGGCTTTTCTGCACACCATCTACTGCCAACACAAATATTTATTCACTCAAGCAAGGGCAAATTGGAGTTGGGGCACTATAAGAAGAAAATGAAGTCTATGAGGATTTAAAGAAAAGATAGAACTGCTCATACAAAAATTTGAAACTAGTAAACTAGCAAAAAAAAAAACAAGATATATTTGCAACTGATTTAAAAGGCTTGTTAATAATTATTACATAAAGAGCTTATATGAGAGAAATAAGTTCTTTACAAAGTCCCAATTGTTAAATGAGAAAAGTATATGAAGAGAATGTTAATAAGAATATAATTGGTAAATAAATGCAATAAAAAAGTACAGCATTTATCAAAAAGACACAAATTGTTTTTTACTCATCAAATTTACTAAAACCAAAAACATATTATTTGACATTGGTTGGAACAAGAGAGATAATCTCCCACAAAGCTGGGTGTCCCACACCCTTTGGGAAAACTTTAGCCTAAGAAAACAGTTATAGATGTAGACTTCACCTCACGAAAATGCCTGAGCAGGGCTGGATCCCCCAAAAAGCAGGAAGAAGGACCCACTCTGCACCTCTGTCCTGCACCGTTCATTACTCAGGCCTGAGGCAGCTCAGCTTGTTTCATGCCCATGCAAACATCCTCAGCTTCAGACTTCAATTCTCTCCCCATCTGAGCCATTCCAACTATCCCTTTTCTTATAACCTCCTTCTACTCGTCTCCCCTTAGCCTCCCTGAAGACTAGAGGTAGGGGGGAAGTAAAGAAAAGAGAAAAGAAAAAGAAAACCTTATTTTTTTCCTCCATTAGCGTAAAAACAAAAAAACTTGTGGATATCACCTCATGAAGATTAATTCCCTAATGGTATCCAGCCCACCAAGTATGTAAGCAGTTGAGCTCTGCACCTCAGCCAGGGGTGGCCTGGGAGTCCTCCTCCAGTTAGTGATGCAATGAACCCAAACAGGGTACGGGAGAAGATTGTGGTGGGAGGGGATCTAGTGGTTCTGGCTCAGACTTCTTTTACTTACTTAGGTGGTGACCTCAAGATGTCAAGTGCATATATAGATTTGAAGCTCAGAAGAGAAATCTAGACCCTGGTAATTCATATATCTTATATTTGATAGGATATAGATTCAGCTGCTGTTACAAAATCTCAAAATAACTGGCTTAAATAAGATGAGGTTTCATTCTCCCTCATAAGCATAGGCAATCCAGGGCCCAAAGGGGTCAAGGCCCAGGCTCCTCCTGTTTTGTTGCATGTTTGTAGTCCCAAATGACTCACTACCATCTGCATTCCAGCCAGCAGAAAGGGGCATTGGACAAGGAGGGGGTAAGCGCCTTCCCTTTAGGAGCATAACTCTGAAAGATGCACAGACCACTTCTGCTAATATCCCAGAAATTAGTCACAAGGCAGAAAGGGAGGCTGAGCAATGTAGTTATTATTTCAGGCAGCCATATGGCCTTCATCTCTTGCCCACCTCCCATCATCAAGAAATGGAAACATGCAAAGGAAAGAGAAAGTAGTGAATCTCTGTAAGCACTTGAGGAAGGAAGATGCCATTCTCAATAGCAACAGTACCTGTTAGTAAAGAATGACCCTCCACTTTGCTCAAGGTCCTCCCTGCAGAATTCTGGTCCTCTTGGTTTATTGGCTACAGTGAAGTAGGACTGTCCCTTAAAGACCTTCCTGGGGATGCTCCATGGCTAACTCTTTCTCAGGCCACTCATGGGTTAGATGGGAGTTGGATTGCAGGACAAGAATGGTGAAAAGAATTCAGGAAACTGCTCACTTAAACCAGGATGAATCTGGGCACTGTCCTTGAAGCTCTCCTGGACTGTACCTCAGGCTAGACTTGATACTCTCCAGGCCTAGGAACTTCAGTGTGATTTGGAAGATAGGGAAGTAATCCTTCATAGGTCAAGAGAGGACCCTGGGCTTGGATAGTGGTTCTCACTAGAGACACTGATAGAGGAAAGCCACCTACTCCCTAGGAAAAAAAAGCTACTGACTCAGCTGTCTCTGAATTGGCACGTCTTCCCATCAAATTTTTTTAAAGATAAAATAGGAAAATATGAATCTCATAAAGAAGGCTGAACAAGTTCTGATATTTGGATTAATAATACAAAAAAAAAAAACCCCTTAAAGATAAAACAGCTATATATTTCTCTGGAAAATATTGCAAGGCCGATACTGGATTTCTTAGGCATCTCATAGAGTGGAATTCACTTAACATTTAGTGAGCATCTTCCAGGCCCACTTTCTGAATCTCGAAGATGAAGAGGAGTTAAAAGAAAGGGTGGAAAGTGCTCCAGGCTGAAGGAATAGCATGTCCAAGGAATGAAGTGAGAGAAATTGGCAGGTTAAACACATAGTTAAATTTTAGACCAGGCTGGCCACAGAAGAGAGAGAAAGGAGAGTGTATGCCACAGCCGGAGAAGCTGAAGAGTGTATGCTCTAGCTGGCTATACTGTTCTTATTTGATGGGGAGCTTGGGTTTATCCAAAGGACAATGGGAAACCATTGAAGGATTTTAAGCAGAGACGAGACATGATCAGATTTGTTTCAGAAATGTAGCAGGGTAGCTTGTTAAGAATGTAACACGGCAGACTAACCCATTGAGAGGCTAGCTGTATCTTGCTTTATCCATTGTAGGCTCCTTGGTAAAGAATGAAAAGTATTTCCATTGTTCTTTCTCCTCATTCCCACCCTAGGTAGGGAGCCAAGCCACTGTCCCTTTGAGGCCATAGCTTCCTTACCCACAAGGGGATCTGACAATGTTTTTGTGTGTTTTAAGGCAAAGAAATGAGAATATGCCAGGCTGGTCTGCTTCTTTGTTTTAGAAGGTCTGGGTCCAGCCAGGAAATGTGCTGAGAATTGAGAAGATGAACTAGACTCAGAGAGGTTATGGGATATGTGGGGGGCTTCCAGAGAGGCTGAGGTCTTTGGCACTTAGTGACTGGTGGTTATGGGGGTAAGGAGAAGAAGGAATTGAGATTGTCTCCCCGGTTTCCAGCAAGACTAATGGGAAGGTGGATGATGGGACTAGTCACTGAGTGGAAAAGAAGCTGCAGCTAGCTCTTAGAAGAGCAGACCCTAATAGATCTGGGCAGCAAGTAGCTGTGAACTCTGGGAGAGAGAGAGGAAATTTCAGTTACCCAGCCGCCAAGCATCCTGTTGATCTCTCCTGCCCAGGCCTTTCCTTCCCTAGTTTCTTTCCAAGGGGCTGGGGCCTGGGGCCTCTGCCCCCAAACCTGTCTTCTTAGGGAATGGCTTTACTAAGGCCCAAGGCCCTCTTTACAGCCAAAGCCCCTCTCCCTCTTCAGTTTAGCCGATCTTCAGTTTAGCTAAGCTGCTGGATCCCTTTGGGTTTGATATCATCTAATTGGTTGTGGTTAATCCTATATTAACTCTCCCTGCAGAAGCTAGAGAGCCTTTCCCCACCCTTCATTTTGTCCTAGCCACTGCAGAAGTTTCTGTTATCAAGTTCATGAACCTCCAGACCATAGACAGACAAATTTGCATACAAATAACCTGCAAGCATGAGGCAGCAAGAGCCACCTTGCGACGACTCTGTTTATTGCCCTAGAGAGAGAGAAAGTGAGCAAGAAGGCCTTGTGTGTAGATGGTCCAGTCAGGATGGCTACATTTACACCCAATAGCTGGCTGAGAAAAAGTCATTCACCCTCAAACTGCAGAGGAGGAACAAAAGTGACTCTCCTTTGGGAAATCCTGCACCATGCAGCCCAAGACCTGAGATTATAGGAACCACCATTGTTGTCAAGGCTGGCCCTGCCTGAAAATTCATTCAAGTAGTCAGGTATGGCCCTGGACTTGGTGCAGTGGGGGGATGTAAAGTAAAGGGAGATGTCCTCAGAGAGGTGTACATTGCAAAGGACATGTCACAGACCTAGAGGGGAAGCACTGACTGGACAAAACAGTGAGATGAAGGGTATGCAAAGCATGATGTGGACTGGAGGTGCTAAAGTGAATGCCTCTTTCTGAAAAGGCTTCTAGGAGGAAGATCATTTGGGCTGGTCTTTGAAGAATAGATAGATCTTGCCTGGGTAGAGAGCAGAGAAGGAAACTGCAGGCAATAGGAAATGAGGTGAGCAAAATCATGTTAAATGAATGCATCATTGAGTGGACTGTCTTGGAGGGCAGGGAAGTAGAGAGATAAATTGGAAGGACAACAGAAAATATAGCAAGTAGGGTAGGCTTAAATCTACCTTTACTATCACTACATGACTAAGTTGTGACTTTATTTTCTGGACCTCAAAGGTTTTTGAAGGTAAAAGTGATATCAGCGGAGGCAGCTCTGTGAGCTAAAGCTATAGCTGCTTCAACTATGAGATGACCTAATGTTTACCCTAAGAAGGCAGGGAGGGATCACCCTTAGCTATGGTCTGACATCTACTAACACACCAGCAAGGTTTAATTTAGAACAGAGGCCACACCTCAGAGAATGAGAAACCTGAGGTCAATGAATGAGAGTCTGGAGTCTTGGAGGAGTTTGGGGTGAGAACAGATTCAAAAGACAGGGAATCTATGGTTGGAAAAGCAAGACAAGGGGACTGTTGGAGAAATAGACTTAAAAAAAAATTTCTCCCAACCAAGAAAACCTCTCCTCAAGAAGGGTAGTAGAGACAGAAAACAGTTTCTTATTGAATAAGCATAAAATGAGAATGTGGTGCACATCATAGGCTAAAAACTTGCAAAAACAGAACAAAATCTCACTCCTATGTAATGTAGAGGACGGACGGACTTTCCTCCTCTACCTTCCGAGGTTCAATGGCTGAGGCCTAAGAATCAAACTGATAAAAGACAGGTTAACAAGAGAAAAAGGTAATTACGTACACATGCATGGAGTTCACAAAGAAAAGTGTGACTCAAAGAGGGAGACAGAATTTAGGGTTCAAAATGAGTTACCCCAAGATGGGCTTCTGTGGTATGAGAATTGTTTTGAGCTAAAGGCAACTTTAGCTATAGACTCAAGAGAAACTTCTTCCCCTCCCTTAGCTACCTAAAAGAACTTGAATTAGGGGCCTTGCCCATAATAAGAGATTATCAGAGATAACCTCTTTTGACCTATCTGTAGGGCAAGGCAAACTTCTATTTACTAAACATGTGCTCTTATCCTGCAATGATGAAGCCCCCCTTACCTCCTCCCTAGCTCAGGATGTCTTCTATACCTAGATCCCCCTTTTTATCTCTGAACCTTTGGTGCATGTGGGGGTCTCTTGACTTTCCATGTATGTGGGGTTCCCATACATATGTATGTATTTTAAATTTGGTTATTTTCTTTTGCTAATCTGGTTTATGTCTGTTTGATTATTAGACCAGCCAAAAGAAACTTGAAGGTAGAGGAAAGTTTCATCTTCCTCATAATTGGCGCTGTGAGCAGGATAAACTCACTGGCTGGAGCCCCTTGCTTCTGCTGCAAACGAGATGATCCTGTAGTGTCTGACACAGGCTGGCAGAAGGCAATGGTTCTCACCATGTCAACACAGTCCCCGATCTCTGTCTGTAGAATCTGGTAGACGCGAAAGTGGTCAGAATCTTTTTCTCTCTTCTATATTTATACTGGTAGAGAATATATCTGTGAAACTGGTTTCCTGGGCTAGTGATTCTTAGTTATTTGGTATGAGTACTCAGAGGTATTGTTAATTCTGTTTTTCTCTATATATCTGGTGTTTCTCCTTTAATCTTGTTATGTATCCTGAGAACTTGGCCTTAAGACCAATGAGAATATTTTCTTTCTGGTCTCTACCATCTGGAAGGTGCACTTCCCAGGGTGCATCTGGTGGCCAGT
The DNA here is from genome assembly GCF_902729225.1 of Pteropus medius. Lineage (NCBI taxonomy): Eukaryota > Metazoa > Chordata > Mammalia > Chiroptera > Pteropodidae > Pteropus > Pteropus medius. Next base: position 757,684 of record NW_024343104.1, on the reverse strand, counting down.
CAATTACACTGGAGTTCTGAGCCTTGGTTATTGATTGTAAATGGCTTATTGGTTTTCATTGTCTGGCCATGCCAATTCTCAGGGTAGTTTGTCATAGGGGCCCCAGTCCATAGGGATCTTTTTTGTCTCAATTTTTGTTGCTCGTTAGTACTGGAAAAATCCTATTCCAGTAGCACCTGTCTAGTGCCATGAATTAGCAGGTTTTTGGCTGGAGGAGTCTCACGTTTTTGTGGGAGACTGGAGCTATAACATTCTTAATGCCTGTGCAATAAAAGACTTTGCTTTCTCTATTTTCTTGCTTCCTCAGTTAAGCCATAAAAGGCTTATAGGTTTGAGTTGCTATAGATCCTACTACTGTGAAATCTGGCGTCACTCCAGCGGCATAGGGGAGGACAGTGGCGTTGTGTGTTGTCCCTCAGTTCTTCCCGGCTGACACAGCAAAGAATTACAGGTCTGCGAGATTGAGAAAAAGTAAAATTCATTGAAAGTACATTTTAGGAGACAGGCCACGCTAAAGAAGGCTGCAATCCTGTGGAATAAGGGAAGTGAAGAGATAAGACAGAGTATTCTCCAAGGGAGGAGGGGTTTACAGCAAGGACAGCTGTAACCACACAGAAATGGGCCAAGATGGAAAGTCCGAGATGATCCGTATGTGAGGTTACCTTGCCTGACAGCTGGCTGCTATGTTAACACTTTATGTACTGCATATGTGCTTACCCAGAATTCAGTCTGTTATAATTAGATTCATGAACTTCCAGGCATAAACATAGTATTATAATGACAGTATAATGAGCAGTAAAGTGTAGGCAAATTAGAGTAGTACCTAGTATCTTCTGCGCAAGGGTGTGTGGTGGGGTTAAACAAGCTATAGATTATGGCCTTCCTGTCCTTTGTCTCTGAGAATGCAGGAAGGATTCTCTAACTACCAACAGGATGTTCTTTGGATGGTTTCTAGGCTGGGCCTCTATTCCTTTATTCTCTTGTCGCTCATGTCTGACTAGCTACCAAAACTATCAAGAACAGATAATGAATCTTTTTAATCAAAAAAATTTATAAATTGAAAAGAATTTTTTTTTTAGAACTCACAGAATGTTATAATGGTTTGCCATTCAGATTACCTTAATAAGATGGAAGGACAGAAAATAGAACCGTGGGCACTAGGCCCGCTGAATCCAAGGTCTGGCTGGTCCAAGATCTGGCTGTGATACAGGCTCTCGGCTAAGAATAGGACCCCAGATTAAAGTATTACATTAGTGTTGTAGGACACCTGTGCCTAAAATATGTTAACATAATTCAGTTTATTGCATCACGCATGTGTGGCTGAATGCCACTATTGTACTCTATGTGTGGAGCCATGTGGTCCCCTGGAGAGCAGAAAGAGCACGGGAAAGGGGAGCAGAAGTACACGCAATACCGCGCACCCCGCACAATAAACCGCACTTCTCCCAATAGAACTGAGCTCCGCACAATAAAGTTGATGCTTCCTGTTTCATTCTCATGTCTGCCTCTTGTGCATTCTTCCAACTAGGTGTCTCACTATCGAACCTTCCCTTCACCATGAGCTTACTGCTGACACGCAGTGTAGCCAACAGGATCAGCTCGCCGCTGACACTTGGCCTAGTTGGCGGGACAAGGTATGTATGGCCCCCTAGCATTCCAGATGGTTTCTGGGTGGAGACACAGGTGGAGGACATGTGGCACCCCGCCTCCCATTGGTAACCCATAGCCGCATATTTGGCTATGTGGACACCCACGGAGAATTGGGGATGGAGTGAAGTCATTACCAGAGGATGTCTGGAAAGCCCTGGAGATGCTGGAGCCGAATATCCCCACCACACACAGGGAGGCAGTGGGTCAGGTGGCCTGGATGTTCCTGGCTGTGCTGCGGTAGGCCAGCCTGGAGGTTCAGGATCGGGCTCAGCGGATGCAGCAGCTAAAATGCCAGGAAGAAGTGCTGGAAAAGCGGCTGGCGGCAGTGGAATGTCTGCTGCAGGGTCCTGACAGGTCGCTGCCATTGTCCTAGTCTGGGAGCCCACCAGCAGTACCGCAGCAGGTGCAGCTGGTGATATGACAGCAGGTCGAAGTGGAATAGTCGTTGGCCCCATGATCCAGTATACCCCCGTGGAACTCTGGGACCTGATGAAACAGGTACAGCAGAGAGCTGGGGAAATGGTTCCAGGGTGGGTGTTTTGGCTGTGGAATGATGAGGCCGAAGGGACTGAATTATCTCAGGAAGAGATGGCTCAGCTGGCCTTCATAATGGTGATACTGTCCCTCAGGCAGCGCCGCCAGAATGTGGCATGTATGGCATGGGATGTGGGGCGCAGGCAATCACTTGATTAACTGGCTCATGTCCGCTGCACGGACAGTGTGGGCTGACCCCAGGGAGCTGCCAGAGACAGTGAACAGATGGACCACATACTTAGATCTGGTCCCGATAATTCAGGAAATGGGCATGCGACAGGTGATGTTTCGTGCCCAATATACAAGCCCCAATGAAGAGGCATTTACAACCTGTATGAAGGACTTGATTTTGATTTGTGGCCTGGCTGGCACTTTTGGTGCCATGGTGGCACTGCTGGCCCCTTACATGGATAGGCGGATCCACGAGGTGACATCGCTATGGCTAGGTTGGGGGATATGGAAGTGAAACGCAAGGAGAGTTCCACCCAAGTGAACTCAGTATTGCCGGTCGCACTCCAGACCAGCCAATGCACGGACAGAGGTGTGGCCCAAAAGCAGGAGTGGAGCAGCACCCAGCCCCCTTGGCTGTGAGAATGAGCCACAAGCAAATGCGGTTTGATCTTCCCGCAGCAGAGGTCACTGCAGAAAAGATTGAGCAGCAACCTAATAAAGTGCTGCTGGTGCTGTGGAATCAGCTGCACCCTGACCAGCAATTCACTCCTATTTCCGAGAAAGCCACAATCCGTGAGGTGTGGCTGGCCAATTATCTCCCTGATTGGAGATCAGGCCAGGGCACCCGTTTGGCAAGGGATCCGGCTGATCTGTGGCCAGTGAAGAAGCCTGACGGCTCCTGGAGCATGACCATTGACTATTGGGAGCCGAATAAGGTTACGCTGCCCCTGCATGCCGCCATACCGAATGTCACGTACATCATGGACCGGTTGTCACGTGAACTTGGACAATACCATTATGTGGTGGCCTTGGCAAATGCCTTTCTTTAGCCCTAATCTGTGCCATGGTCTCATGGCTCAAGAGTTACCACGTGGAAATGACCGTCCGTAGTGCACTTGTATCATTGCATTGATGGTGTTAATGCTAACCTCTGATTCTCTTGCAGGACTGGAAGCAGTGGTGACCAGCCTGCGAGGGGCTCTCGCAGACTGGAATTGGGCAGTCAATGAGGATAAGGTCCAGGGACCTGGATTCTCTGTTAGATTCTTGGAAGTTGTCTGGTTGGGTAAGACAAAAGTAATACTGGAGGCAGTGATTGATAAGATATAGGCATATCCCCGACCTGAGACTGTGAAGCAGCTCCAATCCTATTTGAGACTCCTGGGGTTTTGACTCCTGCATCGTCTAGTGCGACAGGGTGTACAGTGGGATTGGACTCCCAAGATAGAAGATGCCTTTAAGGCTACAAAGCAAGCTGTAGCAAAAGCCCAAACTCTACGCATAGTAGATCCAGCCCTCCCATTCCTGCTTACGATGCAGGTGGATAATACAAGATTTGAATGGGGCTTGTGGCAGAAGCATGGGTCCCAGAAGGCACTGATAGGCCTCTGGTCCCTTGTGGAAAAGCACGGAAGCATGGCATTCTCTGATAGAGAAACAACAGGCTGCCATATGCAACCCTGTTGGCCAGTGAGGCCATCACTGGCCCTACTTCCCATAATGGTGCAGTCCACGTAACCTGTGGAGGGGTGGCTGCGATCTCAAGGAAGACTCCTTGTACAGGAATTGCACAGACCCCAATGCTGACGAAATGGGGAGCTTACCTGGAGCAGCAGGCGCAGTCCTGTGAGCCTCCTGTCCGGTCGACTGCACCCCCTATTGGGATGAGTGCAGTTCCAAAAAGAGCTCCTGGCAGAGCCTGCTGAGATGGGAGACATATCAAGTCCCTATAGAGAGGGTCAGACTCCCATCCCTGAGGATGCCTGGTACACAAACAGCTTATACTTTGGAACAAGTAGCGAAATGATGGGGGCTATGGTTGATGCAGGTACGAGCACAAGTTGCCGTGTCACAATGTCCCTGGTGTGCTGAGCAGCACCCAGAGAGACAGCATGTAAAGAGTACCATGGGGGTGATGCCCCATGGGGCTAAGCCGCTCCAAGAATGGCAAGTGGATTGTAGGCCCAATGTAGCGCCCTTCGGGCCAGATCCTGTGCCGTGACCCTGTAGGGATGGAGTGTGGGCACCAGGGCCGGCTGAATCCAAAGTCTGGCTGTGATCTAGGCTCTTGGCTAGGAATAGAACCCCAGATTAGAATGTTACATTAGTGTTATAGGGTGCCTGCGCCTAAAATATGTAAACATAATTCAGCTTATTGCATCACGCATGTGTGGCTGAATGCCACTATTGTACTCTGCTATGTGTGGAGCCATGCAGTCCCCTGGAGAGCAGAAGGAGAGCACAGAAAGGGGAGCAGAAGAAGTGCACGCAATACCGTGCTCCCAATAGACTGCACTTCTAGAAATAGAACTGCGCTCACACAATAAAGTTGGTGCCTGCCGTTTCATTCTCATGCGTAAGAATGCCTCTTGTGCATTCTTCTAACTGGGTGTCTCACCATCTAACCTTCCCTTCACAATGAGCTTACTGCTGACACGTGGCGTAGTCGACAGGATCAGCTCGCCACTGACAAGAACAAAAGTCAAAATTCACTCAGATCCCTTCCTATTTGCCTTCAGATACTGTAAAGACTAGGACATTGGGAATTCAATTGCACTTAAGAAAAAACTAAAGAAAGAGAATGAAAATCTTACTAAAAGATGACCTAAAATGTTCAAGTCCTAAGACTTTGGCTTGGTAATTGTCAAGTTGGAAGCTCCAAAATATTGCCAGAGAGAAACGTGAGCTAAACTTCATTTACAGATGGGGTCCTACCCAACTTCTGCCAGCTCTCAAGGAAATTGTGATCTAAAATTACAATGGCTATTATGAGGAATATGCCAATTATAAAAAAAAAAAAGAATGGGATAATAAAACAGACATTGATGAAGTTAGAACAAAGATTTAGTACAGCACTACCAAAGGCCAAAGTGACCGACCCCCTGTCATTCTCCCAGTATTAAAGGGCCTCAACAAGTTTGCTCTATTTACCCCAGCATGAAGAAATGTAAGTCTGGAAGGAAGAAATTACAATGAGGAAACTGATCAGCAATTGCTTGGGGCATAAATAGTTAAATCTAGTTAAAGATTGATAACAGGCCAGGGTCCCTTGGCTTGACCCCTTGCTGAGAGCACAAAGCCTTTTACTCAAGAGTGGGTAAAATGGTCAAGAGATAGAAAAAAGTAATTTCCAGGACTCCTTGATATGGAAATTCATAAACTATGGTCATACAAAGACCCCCCGGCCCCCAACTTTAGGACGTAGAGAATTAAGATGGTCCAGACTGGACCCCTGACAGTCCTATATTTAGTGGGTCCTCTGTCCAACACAGGGTCCATTGCTCTGATGTCTGTGGTGGATGAGCAGCTTTGATCTTGGTATGGTGAATCCAATGACGGCGTCCAGCTACCTTGACCGTGGTGGGTGTCGTGAGGATAACAGGGAAAGGTCCGTCCCAGCGGTGCTCAAGAGAAGCAGGCTGTACCTTTTTCACCCAGATCCAATCGCCTGGAGCGTGGTTGTGTGGCTGGACTGGATGCTGAGCGGTTGTTCTGGTGACAGAGACCAGTTGGTGGGTCTCCTGCCGTGCGAGATGGAGGGCCTGCAAAGACTTAAGCAGTGAAAAATTATGAACTTCTGTTAGCTTTCCTTCCCCTAACTTGGGGAGGAAGAGGTGGAGGTCTTCCAAACATTATTTCATAAGGCGTGATGCCCTTACAATAGGGTGTGCACCGTGCCCTTAACAGGGCAAAGGGGAGGAGACTCACCCAGTTTTCACCAGTTTCCAGCTTGAACTTAGGGTTTCTTTCAAGGTTCTATTCATTCTTTCTAATTGCCCTGAACTCTGAGGTCTATAAATGCAATGCAATTTCCAGTTGATCCCTAACAACTTTGCTAGAAATTGGCTGGTCTGGGCGATGAACGCCGGGCCATTGTCAGACCCTAGTGTTATGGGCAGGCCAAATCGAGGCACTATTTCTGAGACTAATTTCTTTGTTACTACCTGAGCGGTCTCCTGCTTAGTGGGGAAGGCTTCAGTCCATCCTGAGAAAGGGTCAATGAACACAAGCAAGTACTTGAATCCAAAGGTTTCCGGCTGACTTCAGTGAAATCCAACTCCCAATGTTCCCTTGGTGCCTGATCACGAAGTCTCGTCCCTTGTCATATTTCCTTGGAGGGCCCTGGATTCACTTGTGTGCAGATGTGGCACTGGGCTGATAGCTGCTTGGCCATTTGTTGCAGCCCCGGAATGTAATAGTCTCTTTTCAACAGTTCAATTAACTTGGTTCCTCCCAAGTGAGTGCTCTGGTGAACTTGGGTTATAAGGTCTTGGCTCAAGGCCTCAAGTACTACAATGTGGACGTCCGGGAGCCTAACCCGCCCAGTAGATTCCTCTTTGCTTCCCAGCTTGTTGCATAGTTCAGCTTCCCCTGAAGTGTAGGTAGGGGTGTCCATTAGCACCCTGGGCGGTAGGGCCAGCAGAATGTCAATTGGTCCCACTGGTTTTCGGGCAGCCTCCTTTGCTGTTTGATCAGCGAAGGAGTTGCATTGTGCTACCTCTGAGCCCGAATTCTGGAGCCCTGGGCAATGGATGATTGCCACTTTCTTTGGCAGCCAAATTGCCTCTATAAGGGCTAGTATTTCTTTCTTATTAATTTCTTTTCCTCCCGAGGTCAGTAGCCCCCTTTCCTTATATAACGGCCGATGTACATGTGCCGTGGCAAAGGCATACCTGCTGTCTGTGTAGATGTTAATAGTCTTGTTTTCATCCCACCACAGAGCTTGAGTCACTGCTACTAGTTCAGCCCGCTGAGAAGAAGTTCCATGGCTTAGGGCTTGTGTCCAGATGACAGTTTCAGAGGTAACCATTGGAGCCCCCGGCATACCTGACTCCTTCTGAGACGAAGCTACTTCCATCCATATATAGAGTAGCATCCAGATTTGGCCATGGGCTGTCTGTCAGGTCTGGTCTGGTGCAGGTGACATTCTCTAAGACCTCAAGGCAGTCATGCAGGGGTTGGTGAGGGTCATCGTCAAGCAGTAAGGTCACATTGGTCCTTCTCTAACCCGACTCTCCTGGGTCCATTGTTCGCCCTGGGTGCCTGTTCTCAGCCTCTGCCTTTTCCTGGTGGTCCCTTTGACTGGGCTCCTTACATGGTTGCAAGCAGGACCTTGGTCATCTTCTTAGTCTGTGCTATGTCTACCTCATCTCTATTGTTGAATACTCGTTGGGCTATCTCGACCAGCTCAGACAGGTTCTTTCCTTCAAACCCTTCCATCCTCTGCAGTTTCTTTCTAATATCTGGGGCCATCTGACTGACAAAGGCTAAATTCACAGCCCTCCTATTATTAGGGTCCTCCGGGTCAATAGGGGTATACAACCGGTACGACTCTAAGAGTCGTTCCAGTAATGTCGCCGGTGATTCATCCTTAGTTTGAAAGATCTCGTTTACCTTAGATAAGTTAGTGGGTCGTCCGGCGGCAGACCGGAGGCCCTGGAGCAGAAGCTGGCAATACCGTTAAAGAGCCTCTTTACCTTGGTCAGGGCTGGGGTTCCAAGGCGGACGGGTGTTTGGGAGAACATGTTAAACGCGAGTCGGATTGGTGGAAGGCTGCCCGTTGGGCTCTAATATTGCTTTTGCAGACTCCCTCAGGATCCGCTCCCATTCCTCTGAGGTAAACAGGACTTGGAAGAGTTGCTGACAATCGTCCCAGGTCAGCTGGTGGGTAAAGAAAATAGTCTCTAGGAGAGAGGTTAAACCCTGGGGTTTCTCTGAGAACGGGGGGTTCTGGTGTTTCCAATTGTACAGATCACTGGTGGAGAAAGGGACATAGACCATGAATGGCCTCTGGGTTTCTCCCCCAACTGGAGTGAGGCCAGGACTGCTGACTGGTTCGATGATCAGGGTCTTGTGGGCCAGTACAAAACCCCAGTGCGGGTGTGGGGAGGACTCGAGGGGTTCTGCCTCCCTCTTAGATGGAGACAGGAATGGGTCACGAGGGGAGTATAGGGGAGGATTAGTGATCTCGGGGTCCTCAGGGGGTGCCTGTAAGACAGAGTAAAGAGAGTTAGGTGTCTGTCCAGACGGTTTCTCCTTTGGCCCCTTTGATGTGGAGAGAAGGACAGACTTGGGAGTCGCCTTTGACCCTTGGCCGCAGCAGCAGTCCTTCAAGTACTTGAGGGCATCAGAAACAATATCAATCCACACATCGATATATGGAGCCTGATCAGGGTGGCCAGGATTTCCGTAGATAATACCCCGCACCTGAAAGGCTGTTTGCAGTTCGAGTGACCCCTCTGATGGCCACCCTGTTCCAAATGTGGGCCAATCTAACTGGCAGAACCTCTGAAGGTCAAAGGGAGTGACACTAGCTCCGTAGGCTTGGGCTCATCTCCTGAAATCCTTAAAATGGTTAAGGAGGCACTGAAGGGGGGTAGTACGATTTGAGGAAGAAGCCTGACCCATGTTAGTAAGAACAGGCAAGATCCCCACAAAAGCCAAATAAGCCAGGGCTAGGACCAGCCCCTGACCTAGCGTCCAGTAGGATGAGGCCACAGAGGCCAGACCTAAGGAAAGAATTAAAATACCACACATTGATACATGGAGTAAGCTCATGAAGACCAAGGCAATAGGAGGGTAACAGTACCTTCGACCAGTCCAGACAGACACAATACAGACAGACAAGACAAACTACAGGTAGCACAAAATGCTAGCGTACCCAAAAACCTGAATACCTAAAGTCAAGTCTGACGTCTCAGACCTTGACCAAACTAGGGAAGTATTGCTGTGTCCAGCCTTCCACTAGTGTTCTTTAGGGCTCCCTGACAGACAGATCCAAGTACAATCTGACTCACCAGTGAAGCTGCTCCAGATGGCTCGTGCCCAATTGTTACAGAATTGAACCTTTTGTCCATCTGCCCTCCTGGGCGAGTCCGCTTGGCGTCCGGGGCTGAGGAACGTCTCTCAGTGGGGCAGGTCCTCGCCCAAGGTGGCCGGGGTAGCGGGTCTTAGGAGATCTCCCCATCTGGAGAGATCTCGCTGGGGCCTCCAAATGTTGTGGCACGATCAATTCTAAGACCCAAAGAGCCAATTGAGATGAATTATGAGCCTCTATTAGCCGGCCGGCGACTGACTCTCTACCACGCAGGGCTCTAGATCAGCCCCCGAGCTCCCAAAAGAGGCAGTTTATAAAGCCTAGAACCACACCCTGGTTTAACATCAAACAAGCAAACAGATTAACCACGCCCTAGTTAACATCAAACAAGCAAGCAGATTACAGAAGCAGAAGTTGGCCATTAGCATATCTTTGCCCAGAACCACACCCTTAACACTGGGAAGTAAGATCTCAAATGCTCCAGAGAATAACAGTTTTTGCAGCTTTTATGTATTTGAAATTAAGAAGAGAACCTAAGAAAGATTACTTGAAGGGAGGAGAAAGCAAGGTTAGGATTGGATTATAGGGTAGTTAACAAGATTATGTGCTCTCTTGAGGGTGGTTATTTCAAAGGTGTGTTAACCTAGATTCACAGAAACAATGGACAGGGCTTGCTTAAGGCAAAGATAAACCTAAGAAAAGTTATATTCCTGGAGCATGACTACCCACCAAACATACCCAGTTAGGAACTTATGGTAGGATCACCTTGTGAGGTTACATAGAAACCCTTTTTTTTTTTTTTTGTCCACACTGGGGAACTAGGACATGAAGTCTGTAAACACTTTCTTTTGGCTATCAGAGGGAAAGACCTTTGAGCCCTCTTGGGTCCATGGAAATGTTTAATACTGCCAGAAATATTTGCTGTCTGTCCCAGATGAAATCTGACAAGATATTAAAAGGATTTAATAATTTTTTGACCAAAAATTTGGCCAAATTTGAAAATAATGTCAAATTCTTCTAACAAATGTACCTAGAAAGAATGAAACATTCCAACAATGAGTGGATGGTTTGTCAGTCCGTCCTTTGCCACCATTTAGGTGGCAACCCAATTCTTCAGGTATTAAAAACATCTGTCCTTCTTTTACAAATCAAGTCCTAATAGGACCAGAAGTATGGCTCTAGAAACAATTCAAAGCCCACCAATTCTTTTTACCTTTCCCTAACCCCCCTATTCATTTCAAAAGGCTTAAAAATATTTCCTTTAGGAAACCAAAGTCCTTCTAGGAGGAGCTTGCATTTCTTTCCCAGTTTCTTTGGAAAATAAATACCTGGTCATCTCCAAGAACTCTTATCTGGGCCATCTTTTAAAGTGTAAATTTCAGAAAGTTAATTCTTATTTAAAAAAAAAAAACATTTGAGCAGGTCAGTTGAACTTATTCCAACTGTTCTTTTCTAAACTAGTGAGCTTTGAATTATGGTGCCTGTCTCATGGCTAAATATCTCTGTGTCTGTCTCTATATTCAAGTGTTTCGTGTGATATTTTATACCTCTGGATAACATTGTTAATTTATATAAAAAAGAAGGAGATATTAAACTGGTTTAAATAAACAAGCACTTATATGAGAGTTCTCAAAAATATAACAGAAACTAACCCAAATGCTTTTCAGAATCACGTTATCTGGGAAAATATTTGATATTAAAACTGGTTTGAGTTAAATAGGCATGTTATTAGAGTCATCAGCATTAAGCATAATACTTTTATTCTATCAGGGTTTATTAGTCAAATAAATACATGTTATCTGTGTTGCACAATTTGTCAGCAAGAAAAATAACTTAATGTGATGGAATTTTATAAGTTATTTAAACTTAATTGTTAGGATCGAGTAAATTAAATAAATAAAAATAGGATAAAAAGTTTCTTTTTAGGTGAACTCTTTAGCAATAATTATATTGTATGTGTACTTAAAAATGGTTTCTTAAATCTATTTGGTAATTTAAAACTTTAAAGTTTGCTAGCTAAACTAAATGATGAATATTCATTGAATGTCTAGACTGTAGTGACCTCACCTTTAGAAACAATAGGTTAAGGATAAGACATGGTACGTGCTAACCGCCATGTCTCACTTCTAGTTAGTTATCTGCTAAAAATTTATTAACTAAAGGGATTTACTGGCCGGATCACTGCCTATAGGTACAAAATATTTTAACAATGATGCATTCTGCTTCTGTACCCCGGCTTGCTTACCCACCTCTTAGTTATCAGTTAATGAATGGAGGAGATATAGTCTTTTGTGTAAAGATTAAGGATGTGGGGGATGGAATCGAGGGTTTAAAACCTTTGTGCCCCTGCGTCTCGGGGCTGCTCCTTTGCAAGGACAGCCGCCGGCTAATAAACTGTATCTTGGATTAGAGCACTCGAGTTGGGCCTGGTTATTTCGGTCACAACATAGACCATTTCCAAATAACAAAATAATGGAACATTAATTAATGAACATAGGTTTATCTACTTTTTGCTTCTTATTATAGAGAAACTAAAGATATTTGGGTCTATTAGTAAACATGCTTTATGACATATTAAAAAAATTTTTGTGCTATTAGGAAATATATATTTGTAGAAATTAAAAAATGTGTTTATAAATGTATCTAAAAGAATGCTGATGTAACAGGCAATTCACAATTGCTTCTTAATTTTCACTAGAAATTAAGGTTCTTAAGGGCTAAGAATTCTAATGTCTAATTAAAGCTACAAAAATTAATAGTAACAGGGAAAACACTGTATATAAGAAAAATAGGATATGTTTGGCTTTTAAAAAGTTCTGAGATATGGAGATGTGTTTTTGTTAAAGAAAATAAAGTAATCTTGGCCTGATTTTTCTGAATGGGTGATAGAATAGAGTGTGTACTAAAAGAGACACAGAAAGTTGTAAAAAGTTTATGGAAAGGAATTTTGAGAAAGAAAATTTTATGTGTGGTCAAGCTGAATAAAACTGAAATAAATTAATCAAATAAGTTAATTTAAATATTAAAAGTAAGCTGATGCAAAATTAGAGTTTAGTTTTTTTCTCTCCGCTAAAATAAGTAAAATTTTCTCGGACTATTGGTCAGTTACTGATATTGTTAAATAGTCTTCTGCCTGGAAAGCAAAGATTCTGTTTTTTATGAAAATAACTTTCTGTTTTATAGTGTCTTGATCAGCTCATTGATTACTTAAGAAAACTGAATCCCCTTAATAATAAGAACTAAGTTTTGCTAACAATTATGTAAATGTATTTGTCTTTGAAATTTTTTGTCACTTTGGTTAAATGGATAATTAATATCGTTTCATAATGACTTATCCTATTTAATCAAATGTCCAAACCTTTTGATATATTTTGTCAAATTTTCCAAAATTCAAATTATAAATAGAATCTGGACCCAGTAACATAACCTTGTAAATCTTCGCTTCTTTAAAATGATTTTTTCTCTTCTCTTTCTTTTTGATTCAAACTGGCCTTGGGCTCTCTTGCTTCTTTTCTTCCTTATCCTTCTTCGTACTGCATAGACCACTCCCTTAGTCATTAAGCACTTAGATCAGTATCAAACAGTCTTAGGAACAAAACCTCAGGTCTGTTGACCACAGAAAGAGTTTCAGTCAACTAAAGATAATATCTTTCAGCTCCATATCCATGAATGTGGAGACCCTACCAGCATCCCCTTGAAACCAGGCAGAATGATGTTATAATTGATATCGGGACCTGATGCAAAGATCAACTGCCTCCTACCCTAGCCCCAACCAATCAGTAAAGCCCACGACCCTAACTCCCTTAGCTACTAAGAATTTTCCCTTATATAACTTATCCCCTAGGGGCCATTGGAAAGTCAGGTCTTTGAGTGCTAGTTCACCTGTATCTCCAGGCTTGGCACTATTTCCTTAAACAAAACTTCTACTTTCTTTGCTGCAAACTGTCTTTTGGCTTTGATGCATGCAGGAAAAATGAACCCCTTGAGTTCAGTAACAGGAAGAATTTTGAGGTATTCCAGAAGGGACCCCAAACACCTCAAAAGATTTGTTTTCTTTCTTCATAAAAGAGAAAATTTAAACTAATTAGGCTTATTTGGTATGTTAAATTGCATGGCAGTCATTGTAAAATAAGTGATGATAAACTTCTAGAGTATATTCTATGAGTAAACAATAGCTGTAAATTAAATGAAGTTGTAGCTATGGGAAAGCCAAGACAGCTGATTGTTCCTTCTAGGCTCCCTGGCACACCTCCACCCCCTTTTTTTCTCCCGGTTTTGCATTTCTTCATCTACTATAAAACATTTAAGCTGGACTTTGTTCAACTACCACTTAGTCTGAGTTATCACTATGTTCTTGTTGTATACATGTTTTGTGGATAAGTTGAAGTTTTCCCCTACCACAAGGCTGATGCCTTCACAGTGGCAAAGAAACTATTAGAAAATGTGTTTCCCACTTGGGATATACCTTCCACAATCTCTACTGATCAAGGAAACCACTCACTGAGCAAATCATATGAACTTTGAGGGAAAGCCTTGCAAACTTCCTAGAATCATCACCAACCCTATCACTCTATTATCAGGAAAGATCAAGAGAGCTAATGGAAAAACTATGTTCAAGCAGAATGAGTTAAATCACACAGGACTGACTGAAGTGATAAGAATGATTACATTTTTTATGACTTTTTGAAACATTACTAGTTCTTTAATTTTTTTTTCAGATAAAAAGAAAAAAGAATTCTCTAAAGTTAGCTATGACTTAGAGTAATTTGGTAAATTATACCTTTGTAAGAAGAATTGAAACATTGTCTTTTTCTCCCTACTGTATTCCTCTAGAATTCGGAAACTCACAGTGAGTGTTCTCATTTTCATGGCAATATTGTTATTTGCATAAGTTCAATAAGAATCTGTTCTTATAACAAGGCACAATTGGAAACTAGTTCCAAGGCTTTGACTAGAATGTCATACTTGAGAGAGACATGCATAGACTCAGATATGACCAGGCAATCCTAACTATTAAGATTATAGGAGCCAATAAAAATTTTTGGGAATAGTGGCCTGGTACCTTGCATACAGAGTTCCCAGCAGCTTTACCAGGTGAGTAAAGAATGCCATTTCTTGTTAGATGCAGGAATCAGAATATTTTGATAAGAGAGGAACTCACCCAAATCTACAGGTATTGCAGGCAATGTCTAATGGCAAGTCCTTGTCTTGGCTTTTCTGGTCTCAAAAGGACTTTTAAAGTTCAGTTTTAAGATTTCTTATGAAAAATTCCAGCAAAGCAGATTTAAAAGAGCCTATGTGGTTAATTACTATTCTTGCTAGGCTTATATAAATAATTGGCCAAGTTTATTGAAACTAGGCTTATTTTGCAAGTAAATTAGTCTTAATTTGGCTTTCTTCGGTTTCAAAAGGGGAGAGGTAATTTTAGAGAGAAAAATTGTTTTAATAGAAACTATTATATACCTTTGTGGATATTAGATTCTAACGCTGTTCATTGTCTTTTGAGATTTGTTTGTTTGTTTTCTACCTATAAACTGGACTGGATTCTGAATTTTTCTAGTTTTCTTAAATATTTGGCTGCAGTGCTCTGAACCAACATTTCTATTTTCCCATCCTTGAAATCATGGAGAACTAAAACTGCCCTTTTCAAAGGCTATGCAAACTAACATTGGATACTTTGATGTAGACTTCAGAAATCACTATGACAGCTCATACATGGACAGTCATTGTGTCTTTTGCAGAAAGATCACCAGAAACATTCAAACTCAAGCCAGAAGAATTTTTCAGACTATAACTTTCTGCCTTCACTCTATCTGAAGATGATATAAGATAGACATCTAGAAATCTTGAGTGCCTGACTTCAGAACTCAGAAACTGGGATTATAGTCTGCTCTAATCATTAACCTTGTTTTTCTTTTGTTTTTATAGAGATGCTTTTTATTAAACACCTGATTGCTTCCACTATAGACTTAACTTTGGGAGCCCACTGGCATCACTACCTCCTGAAGTGAGACATAGCCGTTTAACCGAACTGAGCTTTTCTTAAAGACCGAAACTGATTTAATGAAATATAGAATAATCTATAAATACAAATTCTAGAATGTGAAACTTCCAGGGAAATTTCAGAGGAGGGAACTGTGGGGGTTCAGAATAAGTTACCCCCAAATGGGCCTATGTGATATGAGAATTGTTTTGAGTTAAAGGCAACTTTAGCTGTGGGCTCAAGAGAAAATTTTGCACCCCTCGCTCGCCCCCACCCCAAACTACCTAGAATAACTTGAATTAGGGGCCTTGCTCATAATAAGAGATTAATAAGATAACCTTTTTTAAACCTATTTATAGGGTAAGGCAAACTTCTGCTTACAAAATATCTGCTCTTACCATCCTGCAAAGACCCCTTGAAACCTCCAAGGCACCTTACCTCACCCCTAGCTCAAGATGTCTTATATATCTAGATCTCCCTTTCTATCTCTGAACCTCTCACACACGTGGGGTCTCTTACTCTCCACGTATGTGGGGTTACCATACATATGTATGTATTAAATTTCGTTATTTTCTCTTGCTAATCTGCCTCATGTCTGTTTGATTATTAGACCAGTCGAAAGAACCTTAAGGGTAAAAGAAAGTGTCTTCCTTTCCACAATACCATCTTAGGCTATAGACAAAGGAAAAGCAGGTAAGGGTTGGAAGGGAAATAAATTTTGATCAGTAAAAGTATTGGTAAACAAGTTTTGTTTAATAAGGTGTGTTATGCAGATTTAAGTCAATGCTTTCTCATTTGATAAGAGCTGTTTTAAGAGTCTTCTGTTACTGCTACTGGAGAGGGAGACACTTCTACAAATGGAAATTTTCTTTGTCAGTATACATTTCCTTGACAAAAGGGAAACTTAAACTCTATGTTTACAGCTTTCCCTGCATCAGCTGTTTCTTAATGGCCTTCATCCAAGATAAAACATATTCCAAAGGGCTATATTTTGGGCTAACATATTCTGGTCCCCTTCAATAGCCAAGCAGATACAACCCATTACATACATGTCCATTGTTTATTCATCAAGATAAACAAGAGCTAGTCTTCAAGTAACTGGGAGGATGGTCTGCATTAGCTTTTTGTTTTTTCCAGAGGAAAAATTCTCATAATTTAAGACAGGAGGTAGTATTGTAAATGGGAGCTAGGTACCCATCACAGTTAGACTCCTACCTTACCACAGGAACTGGGAGAGAGGGGACATCATCTCTCTTGATGTTTGCATTTCAAAGGTAGCTCCCAGGTCCTTGAGGAAACAGTTGTGAGACTGGCAAAATATTTATTTAGTTATTTAAAAAAATTATATATATTTGAAAAAGACAGAAGAAGAAATTCTGAAAGAAAAGGAAGTGGGAGAAGTCTCTTTCCTTATTTTCCTTATTTGCCTTACCCTATAAATGTATGCCTCTTATTTTAATTTATATTTACCCTTTCAAGACAAATAGGCTCAAAAGTAGCTGGATCCCCATGGGAAAAGCACTCACCTCACATCAGGTCTATTCATATCCCACTCTACCTTGTTCTGGGTAAGTGGACTAGTCTACTTTCCTTTCTGAGTTGGTTTCCTCATCATCGAACTGAGGGTTATAATTGCTACCTCATAAGACAATGAAAAATAAATGAGTTAAAATTTTAAAGTTACCTGGAACACAGTGGGCACTTTGAAATATTAATCTTTAAAATTAAAGTATAATATCATGAGAGTTGGAATAGTAGGATAAAGAATAGTACATCAAATTCTAAAACACTGAAACTGGAGGATTCCTTTAACTCGAGCATGAGAGCATGATACGATTATGGGGCAGATTAGAGGAGAACGCTCCTCTGAGCAACTGGGAAAGCATTAAGCTTATTTCCTGAAGAGGTGTCTGAAAATATAAATAGGTTGGGGAAGGGTTTGGGATATTCACAAATGCAAACTCTAAACAGGCTGTTAGGGAAGTGGCAGGTGTTGAGGCAAGACCCTAACTCTGAGGTTGATGGCTTCTAGGGTAAAGCCTTTTCCATAAAGTGCTCTTGGTAATGTAGGGAGGAGGCAAGAGAACTAAAAGTTAAATCAAGCTGTATTCAGAGACTGCAACATGTTGATCAACCCTACGGTCTTATGGTGGTAGTGGAGGCCGAGCTAACCGTTTCCTGTAACGATTAAAGGTTGTTCTCTTCCTTTCCTATAATAGGTAAGGGACTTTTCAGTGTCCAGCTGACACAGACCACTAGTGGCACAGACACTAGCCCTGGTCAGTCACTTCCCTTACGGCTCACCAACCAATCAAAATACACTTTCGTTATATAGAAAGAACATGCAAATCTGTAACAAGATACACTTTCCTTATATAGAAAGAACATACAAGTCTGTAACTATAAGATGTGTATAAAAGGGAAAGCCCCATTGCTATTGAGGCTCAGACTTTGGATGTGAATCTGCTGAGCTGGCACTGGCACCAATAAACTTTGCTTCCTGCATATTGCCTCGGTTTCCCATATTTCTGTCCATGTATCCTGCAACATTTCTGGGGACTCATCCAGGAGCGAGATGGCAAGTTTTAGCTTCCCTTGTCGTCGAGGTTTGGCTCTCGGGAAGCTGGGAGAAGCAGACTCCACCTGGTGCCAGTGAACCTGTTGTTTGTAGGGAAAAATGACTCTTCCAGCGGACAGGGGCAGCAGCTCCAAGAGCACAATGGAACCCAGTGAAGCACAGGATCCAGCGCAGGAGCACTGTCCGACAGACTGGTGAGGACCCGGGTCCAGGTATTTGACCTGCCCCTAAAGAGGCAGAAGGGGAGTCTGATCAACTCCCGAATAGTCTCTGGAGGGAGAAGAGACCGTGATCTCTCAGGTTTATTTTGGGGAGAGGGTAGTGTTTGAATAATGAATGCCTGAGTATGAATGAGACAGGGCCTTGCTGTGAAGTGAGGGTTGAACCTTTATCTGTGGTTCCGCGGGGAACCTCGTATGGCTTAGGGTGGTATCACTGGATATCTGTGAGGAGTCTACTCCAGTGATCCAAGTCAGGGTTTTATACTGACCCACCAATTGCTAAGAGACGCCTGAAATATCCCTGTAAGGGGAGCAGCTGGAGATGGGCGAAGTGAATCCCTGAGCATGTGTGCATCACTGTCACATGGGTGAAATAGACAAGAGAGTAAGCAAACCTCCTTAGGATGTATGATAAAGAATTTTAAGGAGGGCTTTTCAGGAGATTATGGTGTGAAGCTCACCTCCCAGAAACTTCATACTTTTTGTAAGATAGACTGACCCTCATTTGATGTGGGGTGGCCATCAGAAGGGTCCCTGGACAAGGCATTCATGGCCAAGGTCTATCAGGTCATTGTAGGGAATTCCGGTCATCTAGACCAGTTCCCCTATGTTGATAGTTGGCAAGATGTGGTCCTGACCCGACCCCCTTGGTTGAGAGCCTATCTAGAAGAGAATTGCAGAGTAACGTTGGCCCGGGCCGCTGCAACCTCCAAATGCCGACCTAATGAAAAGAAACCAATCTTGCCAAGTGAGCCAGAGGATACCCTCCGTCACATGCTCCCATTTATTCACCCCTGCCAAGGGCCTCAGAGCAGCCGACTGCACCCCCGAGATCCTTGTCCCCAAGTCTTCATGAAAACAGCCTGGAATCCACTGACACTCCATCCTCATTGACCTCTGTAGATTCTCTGCCACCTCCTGTCCTGATCCCCTATGGCCCGACCGGATCCCAAGCAAAAGCAGCAGTCTCTAGAGGAGAAGCCCTCCGATCACCTGCTGCATGAAACACAGGGCCCCATACACTATGACCAGGATGGCCGACGATCCAGATGCATAAGTCCACTTGGGCTGATTGCTGCCAGCTCCTCCTGACCCTCAATACAGAGGAACTGGAGAGTCACCCAGGCTGCTTCCCCAAGGAAGACTCCCAGTGGGACCCCAACGAGGACTCCAGATGCTTAAGCACTATCAGGAGGCCCTCCTAGGCAGTCTAAAAGAAGGCGGTCTAAAAGAAGAAAGCCATAAATATGAGTAGGACCTTGGAGGTACTCCAGGGACCCAAGGAAAGCCCAAGCCAATTCTATGAGAGGATGTGTGAGGCATTTCGCCTTCAAGCTCCCCTTTGACCCAGAGGCAGCTGAAAAACAGGGGATAGTTAATGCAGCTTTTGTTGGTCAGGCCCAGGGGGACATCTGGTGCAAATTGCAAAAATTGGAAGGCTTTGCTGGTATGAATGCCAGTCAATTGTTAGAGGTGGCAACGAAAGTGTTCGTCAACCGAGACCAAGAAGCCCGACGGGAGGCAGACAGAACAATCAGAACACTCCCGGAAAGGTGCTCCGATGGGCCTGGGACAGGGCCAGAGAAGAAGGCAACTGGAAGAACCACCTCACTCAGAAATGAGGTTGGGGCAGGACCAATGTGCTCATTGCCACCAAAAGGGTCACTGGAGAAACGAGTGTCCACAATGATTGGGCAGTTACCAGACCACTCCAGGCCCAAGAGGAAGAAGCCAAGTGTTCCAAGGACAGTACCAGCTGACACAGCTACCACCCGAGGCTCCAAAAGACGATTTTGTCATCCTGGCTGCTCTAGGAGACTATGGAAAAGAGTAGGCCAGACCAGGCTCCATTCTGTTAGGCCTCCAGTTGCCTATGGTCCGAATGATTGTAGGGGGCTGACCCATTGACTTCATGGTAGATACGGGGGCAGAACATTCTGTGGTAACTCAACCTATAGGCCCCCTTTCACAGAGACAGGCCGCCATTGTTGGGGCTACAAGTAGCTGGACTCGTCACCCTTTCCTACTGCCCTGATGATGTTGTTCTCTGTCTTAGAGAAACCCATGTATGAGGCCACAAAGGCGGGGGGATGGGGGGGTGGAGGGGCAGCGAATGAGAGCTCTTAGTATGGAAATAAGCACAACAAAAGGCTTTTGAAGATATTAAATTGTTATGGAAATTGCATACCGCCTATCGACCACAGAGTTCAGGACAGGTGGAATGCATGAACAGGACTCAGTTGAGAAAACTATGCCAGGAGATTCATCTACGTTGGGATGAAGTCCTCCCCATGGCACTATTAAGAATCAGGTTGGCCCCAACCAAGAAGACTGGATTCTCTCCTTACACGATCTTGTAAGGGCGACCACTCCCATTCATATGAAGAAATAGGCGAATTGACTGAGACAGCAGTTATAAACCTTGGTACTACTTTGCAGGCTCTCAACCACTGGGCTAGGGAAAGGCTGCCTATTAGTCTGACTACTGAGGCCTATTCATTTAGGCCAGGAGATTTGGTGTGGGTCAAAGAATGGAATGTCCGACCCTTAAAGCCTCTTTGGAGGGGCCCATTCCCTGTTATCTTGTCCAACCCCACTGCAGTAAAGGTTGCCGAGATAATGCCTTGGATTCACCATAGCAGGCTTAAAGCAGTGGCCACAGACTGGGAGTGCATTTCAGACTCCACAGAGCCCCTCAGACTAACCCTCCGAAAGAAGACATTGACTGGACTTGCAGATTGAAAGAAAATCAGCCCCACTTTGGTCACACCAGAAGTTGACCAATCCACACGCGGCAGAAGCCTCAGGATGGCAACACCCCACCATGATGGCCAACATACCCGAAAGGACTCTGTTAGTGACCCCTGAGACTATAAATGTAAAGAGAGAATCAGGATAGGTAGTCAGGTCATACAGTATGGAAATATCAGCCCTTAGACCAAGAACAGGATGAAGATGGTGCTCTTTGACCCAATCTTGGGCCCAGGCATCAAAGGGGAGAATGTGGTAGCAGAAGCCAAGCTGTTTCCTATAACAGTTAAAGGTTGTTCACTTCCCTTCTTGTAATAGGTAAGGGACTTTCAGTGTCACAGCTGACAGTAGCACAGACCACCAGCCTTGGCCAATCACTCCCCTTACAGCACGCCAACCAATCAAAATACACGTTCCTTATATAGAAAGAACATGCAAGTCTGTAACTATGAGGAAGTATAAAATGTGTATAAAAGGGAAAGCCCCACTATCATCGGGGGTCAGCCTTTGGATGTGAATTCGCTGAGCCAGCGCTGGTATCAATAAATGCTACTTCCTGCTTATTGCCTCCATGTCCTGTCTCTCTGTTTGAGTATCCTGCAACAATACCACGAGGAAAGCTGCAGAACAAAGAAATATTTCTGCTGGAATTACTAACAAACCATTTACCCACACCATGAAGGAAAAACAGGAAAACAGAGTCTTTAAGTCATGTTCTACACAAAATAAAATCTTTCATTTCTTATGGCTAAAACCATGGGGAACCTATGGATCGAAGGCTGGGAATTGCCAGCAGACCTTTCATACTATATATTCTTATTTTTTTATACTACATACTCTTATCCTTTCACACTGTATGCCCATACCATCAAAGGAAAATGGGTAGACAAAGTCTTTAAACTGTAATTCATAGAAACTAAGAATGATATGTAAAATGAATTCCCTGAGCACTCAGGGTCCCTCTCAGTGTCTTTTTCTCTGTCTTTCTTGGTGTCTTTTTCTCTCTGTCCATCACTTGGAGTCTCTCAGGCTCTCACACTCTCTGCCTCTGAGAGGAGACCATACTCTGTCTATGGAGAGCTACCCTTTCTCTAATAAACTTTCTTTTTAACTCTAGCTCTAGCATGAGTTTGAATTCTTTCCTGTGCTTAGTCAAGAACCCTTTTTTCTTCAGAGCAGGACCACTCAGGGACATTCGTCCTGTCCTGTATCATTGGTAACACTGTCACACAGGCTTTGGCTATTACTAGAAAGCTAGGGGCTCTGGTTATCAAGTTCTTATCTTGTTCCATGAGAAAGAATTCAAGGGTAAGACGAACAGCTGGAGAGCTTGGGGGTCCAGTGATCAGGTTCTTGGCTTATTCCACAAGAAAAAGTCAAAGGCCAGATGAACAGAAAACAGGAAAGCACAAGGTTTATTAACACAGAAATACACACTTGAGGTGGGGAGTGTGGGCTTACTCAAGAGAGAGTGCCAGAGTCATGACAAGATGACTGGTTATGAACTTTTTGTTCTTTATGGAGGCTGAGCCCAGGAAAACATGATGCTGATGTAGATGTAGCCTTGTCTCCTCCCAGTAGTCCCGGAGCTCCGTTTCCTGCTTTTTCTTCCTCCTATGGTGTTTCCAGAATTGTCATGCTGTCAGGTGCATGATGTGAGCTGCAGTATTTGCAATGTCCTGTAGTAAAGATGCATTGTTTTAGGTTTTGAATAGTTGAGGCTGGGAGAGTTTGAGAAGACCTCAGCTTTCTAGGCTTTTCCCAGCTTTCTGTGGTGAAGTCATTTCACCTTAAATGACACCTAAGGAGAGCCTAGAGGCTGAAAGGAGGAGAGCTCCCTCTTTTATCCCTTCTATCTTCCAACTATCCTTACCTCCTGTCCTCTGCCAGAGTCAGAAAGTGGCTAGAATAGGGCTAGTCAAGCACATGGGTGGAAAAATCTGATGTAAAGGAAGAGGGTGGGTAGGGAAAGAGACCAATGGGAATGACAACAGGAAGTAGATTCTCACAGCAGGGGTGGCTGCGGGGTGGGGGTGAGGGAGTGGCCAGTGGTGGGCTAGAGCAGATGACAGGCTTAGGACAAGGCAATGGGGATGACAGGGCCCCCAAGGAGGGCCAGAACAGAGCTAAGCCAGGTGCTGGGGTATAATTGAATGTGGTTTCAGAGGGATTGAAGCAGGAGACAAAAGATTTGCTGCAGAGCCCAGAGTCCTGATGGAGTACGGGGACGCTTTGATGAGAGATAGCGGGCTGGGCCTGCGGTGCTGTTGGAGGAGTGATTTAGCATCTTGGAAGACTGGACCGGCAGGACCCGTGTTTTGGGAAGGAACCAGAGTCTGAGATCATCTATCCCGGTGGAAGGCTCAGTGACTGAGGGGGCCAGTGATGGGAGGGGTGGCGGCCTTGAAGAGAAGCACAGAGCTGGCTTGGGAATGCAGCTTGCAAGCACATTTTGCCAGCAATGTGTAAACAAATTCCAGGGCAGCTTTTCTTGGGGAAAAGGAAGAGAGGTTCAAAGAGAACATAATGAATTATATGAAATAACTAATTAGTTCCAGATCACATCAGAAGCTCAGAGAGTGCAAGGGTGCAGGGTGGTGGGCCAGAAGCCACTTCCCTCCTCTGCTGGACACAGCCCTCTCCAGTGTGCCAGGCCCCCAACATCAGCCTGAAAGGGAAGCCCAAAGCCAGCAGTCTCAGACAGCAGCCTGTCTTAGTGCTGCTCTTTAGCACTAAGTGAGAGGCCTGGTGGTAACATAGAAAAGAGAAGTGAGAACTACAAAAATTTACTAAATATTAAACCAGGTTGTATTCAGAGCCGACTACCTGCCTCTAGAAAAGGGAACTTGGCTGATGAGCACACAGCCAAACCGCTGAGAGCCTACAGGAAGAGTCCTGCTGAGATCACTAACAACTACTTCTCCATGCCTTTAATGCTGCGTATTCATATCATGAAAGGAAAACAGATATAAACCCAATTCCTCAGACACTCAGGGTCTCACTCTCTGACTTTGAGAGGAGACCACGTCTCTTTCTGTGGAGCGTTATTTCTTTTCTAATAAACTCCTTTTGTCTCTAACTCTGGCTTGTTCTGTCCTTGAATTCTTTCCTGCGCAGAATCAACAACTCTTTCTTGGGGTGGAAATGGGAATGGGGATGTAGGCTTTGAGTCCCCACTGGGGATTTGTCCTGTCCTGTATCAGTGGCATGAGGGAAAGAACAAGGCCTGTGGAAACACCACATGAGGGATTCAATCCAGACTCTGTCACTGCCACCTTAAATACCCTGATTGACTTCTCTGAGTCCTAGTTTTCTCAACTAAAAGATAAAACCAAACTAATGCCTGCCCTGACTGCTCCAAGGGTTTTTTCCAGAATCAAATGAGAAAAGGTTATGGCACAAACTCTGGTGATTATAATCCAGTAAACACTGACCTCCATGAAGGAAGAGGGTCTGTTTCGTTTACCTTTGTACCGCTTGCATTTAACACAATGCCTGGCACAGTATTTGTTGAATTTTGTTGAATAAAGGTAGACTATTCATTACCTCAGTGGTACCCCAGTTATTCACAGATGGACTGAACCCAAGAAAAGAGGAGGTCCAACCTAAGAGTGTTTAGTTGTATCACTCCCCCAAAGCCAACCCCAAATGGTTTGGATTGGCCATCATTTTGAATTAGCCATAGCTCTTTTGTCCTGAAAGAGAGAGGATGGGGAGTTATTTAAAATTTGATGGTGAGGGGTGGGCCACAAACCATATTCCCCCCACCCCCTTAGTTCAGGAGCCTCAAGTCAGGAACAAAGCTGGTTTCCTGCCCTGGGAACTTCCTGTCTCTTGTCCCTCTTCATCTTTTTGATTCAGAAACAGAGACAGGGAGGGACAGGGTCACTCTTTGACCTACATATGCTATATCAATCATCTTAAGTTGCGTACACATTCCACACTAATTGTAATTTAGATATACCAGGAGTTAAGTGGCAGTTGACTAGTTGATACATTCTATAAACATGTAACCGAATATTTATTAGTTTTGATTTTGCAGTTTCTTTTGACATTAATTCTTTTTCAAGTATCAAACACTTATGGAGGTCCTTACGAAGTTCAGAGGACCCAGGCACCCAAGCAGATGGGAGAAAGAGGGGCAGTAGTGGTGCCAGGATATCCTATGTTCTGCTAGAGAGGGGAGAAGCAGCATGACTTGTGGCTTCAGCATTTTCCCAGGAAATAGAAGAAATGCATTTGTGCCCAGAAACAGTCACTATATACTATGTGATCTTGGGTAAGCTGTGTGACCTGTCTGGGCTGCAACTTGGAAGCCCATAGAATAGGGGTTGAGAAACAGGGATAGAGGCTACGGGGAGAGGGAGAATGGTCCCCAAGCCTTCTCTCCCCCATATTGGGAGATCTGACTGAGCACATGTATGGGGGGCTCAGGGCAAGGTAGTCTGGACACCTGGAAGCTGAGCTGAGGGCACACTTGTTTCTCCCTGGGAAGCAGAGACCCTTGCCAAATGGGGTGAATTAACCCTTCTTCCCTGCAGTTCTTGCAGATCAATAACAGGCTCAGTCAGACCCTAGCCTTAAAAAACCATCTTCTGACCCTCTCCCACAGGTCAGTAAAAACCACACCAAGATGAGAGTCCTTGCTTCACAGTGATTTATCCTAAGCACTTGCGAAAGAGAAAAAGGAAGAAATAACAAAAGACATTTAATCAGAACTCACAGTAAACCAGGCTCTGCTCTAAGCATTTTATGTATAATAACATGTTTAATTCTCACAACAACCCTAAGATGTACATACTATTATTTTCCCTTTTTTTACAGACACAAAATAAGAAGTAATTTGCTCAGTATCATATAGCTATAAAACAGCACTGTTTCTGCTTTCACAGAACTCAAAGTTTAAGCAATGCATAAAAGTGAATTGAGCATCTAGTATGTACCCAGCCATGTACTAAGTACTATGAGAAATAATAAAAAAGATGAGATATTGATCTTGCCTTTTAAGAAGTCTAATTGATGAAGTAAGACAATCAGCCCCTAAATTCCATGAGGCAGAGACCCATTTGCCTGATCATGACTCCATCTCCAATGCTGGCATGGTACCTGCAATAAATATTTCTTGAATGATTTATGGAAAAGATATATGTATTAATTTCCTATTGCTACTATAGTGAATTATTAGAAATCAAGTGGTTTAAAACAAGACTGTTTCATCATCTTATAGTTCTGGAGGTTAGCAGTCCAAAGTGGGTCTCACCAAGCTAAAATCAAGGTGTTGGCAGGGCTACATTTCTTCTGAAGGCTCTAGGGGAGAGTTTGCTTCCTTTTCCTAAGTGCAGAAGTTCCCTACACCTTTGGCTTGTGGCCCCTTCCTCCATCTCCAAAGGCAGTAACACACTTCTTCAAATCTCTCTCTGACTCTGATCCTAACTCTCTTGACTCACACTTTCATTTATAAGGACCCTAGTGATGACATTGAGCCCACCCAGATACTCCAAGATAATCTCCCCATCTCAAGGTCAGTTGATTAACAACCTTAATTCCATCTGCAACCTTCTTTCCCCATGCAATGTAATATAACATATACATAGGTTCTGTCATTTAGATATGGACATATTGGGGAGAGGGGTGTTATTCTGCTTACCACAAAAGGGTTATGACTGTGGCCAGTTAAATTCTCTGGTCTTTGGTCTCTTCCTTTAAATTAGGGATAATTCCATTTTTCTAAATGTTCCAGCAGGTGGTACTGAAATATCAGTACCACCCATAATATGTCCATCTTCTTCAGCCTTCATCTCCAGTTCTTCATTAAGTCTTGCACATTTTATATCTCAAATGACTCCCAAATCTTTCTCTTAATTTCTGCTAACAAGTCTCAGGTCACCTTTCAATAGTCACATGCCTGGACAACTGAAGTGACCTGCCAACCTGTCTTTCAGAGTCTACTCAAGTCCTCCTTAACCTTTTCTGTGACTGACAAGGCCACCTCTCTAACACAGTATTATATCATCCTCCTTACTCACAGAATTCCAAACACACTGGCATTAATGTGTGTGTTCCTTGAGCTAACCTCATTTCCTCCTCAGAGCCATTGCTCTTGCTGTTTCATTGCCTGCAACCTTCTTATCCCGGCTCCATACGTGGCTGGCTTTTTTTCTTCATTCAGGTTTTCTTCAAGTTACCACATCAGAAAGGCCTTCCTGAACTCTTTCCTGTGACCCTGATGAGTCATTTCTACAACTATTATCCTGTTTTCCATCCTTCTGGGCACACAAGGCCTGGGAAGGCTTGGGTTCTAGCAATGCAGTGTCTTCTTTCTGAGATCAAATGTGTGTGGTTTTTCCACACTACCATAGATTCTTCAACTCTCTTCAATTCTTCAACACCAACAGATGTCCTACAATTCAGTCCTATTCTGACAATAACTACCTAGATTTAGTGTCAAACACCACAGTTTTATGGCTCAGTCCCATAAAACTGCCCTGCTTCAGATGTTTGTAGTAGGTCCTGGGGACTATCTGTACTTTTGACTGACTGACAATAAATCAGGGGTTCTCACAATCTCTTCTTGGGTGCAATAATCCCATAGAGCAACTCATAGAACTCAAAAAAACACTTTACTTATTTATTATAAAAGATACAACTGCGCAACAGAGAAATGGAAGACATGCGTAGGGCAAGATATGGGGGGAGAGGTGAGTGGCTGAGCTTTTATGCTCTCCGTGAGTGTACCACCTTCCCAGCACATCCATATGGTCACCAATGCAACGGCTCTCTAAGCCTGACTAGTTAGGGGTTCTTATGGAGATTTTATTACATAGGCACGATTGATTAAATCAGTGGCCATTGGTGATTGAACCAGAGCCTCTCCCACTCCTGCAAGGTCATCAGGATGCAACCAAAAGTTCTAACCTGATAATTATGGTTTAGTCTTTCTGGCAACAAGCCCTCATCCTGAAGATATCTTGTTTCTCTACCCCACCCTACCCAACTAGGGTCATCCAATTAGCAAAAGACACTTATCACTCAGGATGTTCCAAGAGTTTTAGGAGTTCTTTGCCAGGAGCCAGTTACAAAGACAAATACATATTTTTTTTTTATTATAGTACTACAGAGTGACCAACTTGCAGTGGTCACTCTGTAGTACTTAGAGAGAGGACTAAGTATGGGATGAGCTTGGGTTTCTCAAAGATCTCCTCAGTGGACATTTGTGAGTCACTTGGCAGATCCTGGATTCCTCTGAGTGGGATGTTTTCTAGGTCAGCCCCATCCTGCACATCACCTTGGTAATAGGACCCTGAGAGAAAGACCTGGAGAGAAAAAAGGACAAAAATACTCTCCTATGTACTCTGAATCCCTTTATCAAGGATCCCAGTATCTGTAGCCCTCAGTTTCCCAGGTTGAATCTTTGTGTTTGGGGAACAGGACTCAGGTCCTCTTTGATAGGAGGTCATCTGGCCTGGGCTTGACTGATTTATGATGAGGACTTCTCTTCCTCCTCTGCCCACACAAACATGCAAACATCTCATCTCTCCAGAGGGTGAAGAGGCAAGGATAAGCTTCTGGGAACTTGTAAACAGAGGGTTGAAAACAAACTTGGCCCTTAGTGATTTTCTTTTCTGCATTATAAGCCAGTAAGTTTCTAAGTGAAATAAGATCTATGCGGTCCTGATTCATTTACACACTGGGAAAGCGTTTGTGCATAAGAAAGATGGAGATCCCAGAGGCCCCTTTTAGTTGATTTAACAAATCCCTTTTAAGCTTCTATTCTTTCATCTGGAAGTAGAAGTTTCTTGTTCCTCAACCACATACATATGCACAGGCACATGCGCACATACCCCACTTGTTTCAAATCCTATACTTCTCCAAACCCTGAAGACTGGAATGTCTCCATGAACCAAGAGTTAGGGGACACTTTTCCCATTTTCTCCATTTAGCATTTGCTGGGAAATGACCTCAAAAAGGAGTTTAGGAAGAACTTACAAGAATTAGGAGGAAGGAGGTAAAGTGCTCCTCCTGTCCAAGGAAGCTGGCACCCCTGCAAAATCCTATTTCAGAAGGACAGCTGTGGCTCTAAGCCTACCTCTCAAGTCTGGGTCCCTGAGCTTAGAATAAAGACCCAAAAGGGAAGGTAGCTGTGAGAGAAGGCATTGGTTTTTCATCCTTTCTCTGGACAGGACTTTCCAGAGACATCTAGGGCAGTCCTTCACCCCAATGCCAGATAATGCATGAGGTAGATGGAGCAGAAATGAAGTCCAAAGAGCTCTGCTGTGGCCCCAGCTCCCCAGTTACTGGCTGTGTGACCTTGATATCACTTAACCATTTCGCCTCATTTCTTTGCCTATACAATGAGTATAATGAAAACTGATTACCTTATAGGAACAAATGAGAGTAGATGTGAAGATGCTTTGTAAACTTCCCAGTCCTATGGAAAGGTGAGATATTAGAAGTACCTATCTTGGATGATGTCAGTAACTATAAATGTTTTCAGGGCAAGGGACACTCCAACAACAGATGCCATTATCTCTTAACTGTTTGCAAAGTCCTTCCTAGCCACCTGAATTGCTTCTGAAACAACTTATGTTTTATGTCATAAGTGGACTTGAGCATGTTTTCCTATGACAATTCAGTTGCTCTTACTCTCTGTGATCATGCACTCCATGCATGCCCCCACTCTAGGATGATGAGCTTGGTTAAGATGAAGAAGCCAGAATTCTGGGACTGGACCACACAGAGTTTTAAGTAACACAGCACCTCCGTTGCCCGACAAGTCACAGAGTGAAGTTGGACTACCAGAAAGATCTCCCCACTTTCCTCATTGGAAGGAAAGTAATCTGAGCAGCTTTGTTTTTCAAATCAGTGGGTGTAAAAATCCATCCAAAACCTGAGGTATGAGATATGTTCTTTTCATCTGTGAAATTTGCTCCCACTGACCTCATATCTTCTCTGAAGATGGGGGACTTTGTCACCTCCTACCTGCAATTTAATCTGGATCTGATATGCTGGCAGAACTCAGACCCATCTGCATCTCTTGGAGCCACTTAGGAGTAAATGACAAAGAGCCAAGCTGAGAGAACAGCACTCATCCTTGTGAGTGGTACTCCTTCTCTCTTGCCCTTTTAGGACCTTGCCTAGCAAACACAGGCTCCAGTGTGCCAAGATTTGCAGCCAGCTCATGACTGAACCTACATTTTAATTATGCAATCCTGTCTATGAGCATAAAACCTGATTTTTCTCTCCTGATGACTACCTTAACTGGGCTGATGGCTGCCCCCTCTCAGGGCCCTCTCAGCAAGAGTGTTAGAGAAAGAGGACTCCTTACCTCTGTGCCCCTCCTACCCTCTGTTCTCTTTAAGCA
This sequence comes from Pteropus medius, assembly GCF_902729225.1. NCBI lineage: Eukaryota > Metazoa > Chordata > Mammalia > Chiroptera > Pteropodidae > Pteropus > Pteropus medius. The sequence goes on along the minus strand of NW_024343104.1, from coordinate 727,618 downwards.
GAAGTACCCAGATGGATGTGCCCAGAGCTGGATGAGAGAAGAGAGTAGTCTGAGTGACAGGAGGTGGGCTGCCTGGTCCCCACAGGGCTCTCTCTCTCCTGCCAGTTCCATTTTAATTCCATTAACTTTGCTCTGTGTGCACCGTGTTAATGGGCTGGGAAGAACAAGTCACCCTGCTTGCTTGCCGAGAGGAGGGGGCTGCCACTTCTTGCCAACTTCAAAATTGATATGGGTGCTGGAGGAAGGGGGCAGTACTCAGGACTCATGCAGGCCCTGGCTTGTGACCTGGCTCCCCAGACTGCTTGACTTCAGGAAGAAGAAAGCAGCTCCCACCCTACCTCAGGGCAACATGATGGGCATCTGTGATATTGACAAGGCTGGAACGAAAACTCCTCAGGTCCACTTTGCTCTTCATTTATCCTCAGAGCACCTACTCAACAGCTAGGGAGACTAAATAATGTAAACTTCGTAAGTTCAGTAAAAGGGTCTGTGAATAAGAATCTCTTTCATTTTATAACTCTTCCATTTCTGCTGCTGTATTTTATGATTGACTCATGCTTGCTAGGAAAAGGATATTAGAAGTACCTTGGGGTTGGGGAAGAATAGTGGGGATAAGAAATTGGTGCAACTTCTTTGCATGCCTGGCTATACCCCCAAATGGACATTTTCTCTTTTTGAAGCAACATGGTATTGTACATTGAATTCAACTGACTCACATGAATGAATTCAGGATGGGAGTATACCAGTGTTCCCCAAACTGGTGAGGCCCCACTGAAGCAGAGGGAAAAATGACTGGGCAAGATCAAATGTCACAGGCTTGAGCAACGCTGAGACCCACCCTTGTTGATGCTTCCATGCTGGAACTTGTTTGCAATATCTTATGTTGGGTATTTCTTCTTGCCCTGTCTCATCGTGCCATCTCTCAGGGTAGAACTAGACACAGTCTTATGAACTGAGGCAGGACAGTAAACTGGAGGATAGAAGCCCAGAACAAAACTGGATGGGGCTCAGCAAAGGCTGAGAATCATATGACCTGGCAGACATGGCGGGTGGGCACCTGACAAGGGCAAGGGCAGCCAGTTCATAGGCTGACCAGGGTCCCGTGAAATAGCCAGGTGCAGAAAGCAATTAGCTCAACCAATGAGGGTCTCTCTTTCTATGGAAAAGGGAAAAGAATAAAACCATTGGCAGGGACAGGAGAAATGAGAAGCCACAGAAGAGAAGGCAGAAGAATCCTGATGGTGGCAGAGTCTGGAAGAAGAGTTACAAATGCTGCCTGTGGGGCCTTGGAGAACTATGTCCTGAGGGTTCTCTTGGACTCCCGCTTCACCCCGTCTTCCTGTCTAAGCCCCGTGAGCATCCCCTTACCCCACCCCATGCCTCAGCTCCTGTCCTGGGATGTTATAATGAATATCCTTGCAATAAATCTTCATGTTCTAGATGGGTTCTAGATAAGCTGGAGAAAAAGTACAGGGGTTCCTAAATTTACCTGATTGAAAGTCAAATGGGCAGTTTGTTAAACCTAAAGACAGGTTCCTTCCCTGACCACTGAATCAGAATCTCCAGGATATTTACTTTTTACAGACAGCCAGGGCGGGTCTAACGGAAAGTTTGGGGAACACTGGTTTACTCCCATCCTGAATTCATTCATGTGAGTCAGTTGAATTCAGTGTACAATACCATGTTGCTTCAAAAAGAGAAAATGTCCATTTGGGGGTATAGCCAGGCATGCAAAGAAGTTGCACCAATTTCTTATCCCCACTATTCTTCCTCAACCCCAAGGCAAGATATTTGGACAATTAGAGTAGTTTTCTTCAGATGGGTATAATATCAGTGACCCTTCCAGGACCATAAATTAACAGCTTCTGGGCTACCACCTTCAGTGGGAGAAAATAGTTCTACCTTAACTCTGTTTGGGTTTTGCATTAACCCTGGTTGTCCCCAAATATTCATTTTCTTCTTCTTCCATGGTAACAGAATCTTTAGCTGGACACACATAGCAACCCCCCAAAGAACACATTTTCCAGACTCCTTTACAGCTAGATGTAGCCACATGACTAAGTTGGAACCAGTGGGATGGGAAAGGTACATGCTCATCCTTTCCCCTTTTTCATTTTTCTGTGGTTGGAATGCAGATCAGTGAGGCATCTTGGACCATGTGACAAAGAGTTCCCTAGAGAAACAGAATAAGTTGTGTATGCAAATATACATACACACATATGTATATATGTATATTTATATGCACACATATATTGTATTGTAATATATATTATATGTATGTTATATATTTATATATATTTATACATTTATACATATATATAGATTTATTATAAGGAATTGATTCACACAATTATGGAGGTTGATAAGTCCCAAGATCTGCAGTCAGCAAGCTGGAGACACAGGAGAGACAACGTGTGGTTCCACTCTGAGTCTGAAGGCCTGAGAACCAAGGGACCCAGTAAGGTATTTCCAGTCTAAAGGCCAGAAGGTTTGAGGCCTAGGAAAAGCTGATGCTTCAGTTCAAGTCTCACGGTAAAAAAAGACCAGTGACTCATCTTAAAGGCAGTCAGGCAGGAGGAATTCCCTCTTGTTTGGGGGAGGGTCAGCATCTTTTTTGTTCTAGTCAGGCCTTCAATTGATTGGATGAGGCCCACCCACATTAGGGAGGGCAATCTTCTTTACTCAGTTTATTGATTTAAATGCTAAACTCATCAAAAAGGACCCTCACAGAAACACCCAGAACAATGTTTAACCAAATATCTGGGCACCCCATGACCAAGTCAAGTTGACACATGAAATTAACCATCTCAAAGGGTAACCCCAGGGATGCCAGAATAATAAGGTAGAGGGGCCTCTGTCCTATACCATGGACCTACCATATAAGTCCTGTTTTAGGAGAGAGAGATAAACTAATTTGTATAAGCAACCACTATTTTGGATTTTGTTACAGCATTACTGTGGCTCAACTTATATCTTAACTCCAGGGTCTTAGTGCAATTTTAACCATAGCTGTCCCACTATATGGCAAGGCTCACCCTACTCCCCCCAAAGGTTCCCTCACATCTTTCAAAACAGGCCCTTGTTCCTAAGGGCAGGACAATAGAAGCAGGAGTTTCCTCCCATTGTCATATTCAGTAGCATCCTAGCATATTCCATACTCAGAATAGATGAAAAAAAAAATTCTTTCCATAAAAATTTAAAAAATAACATTTAGTAAATAATTTTCTACTAATTAATAAGTGAATTTTAATAAAATTCAAACATTTAAAAATGACACAATATAGGCAATATGTCATTGCACAAATGACATTATATTTTATCTTTTAGAATCATTCTTTAGCTTTAAAACAATTAACAATACTTTTTAAAGAATAATAAATTTTAATCTTAAATATATTTAAATTAAGCAAAATGTTTCACATATGAACTAAAATTTGTATTTATCAAACAAAAACATTGTACTTCATGACTTATACTTATTTTATTTAAAAAAATTTTAAAGACAAATGAAAATTCCAAGTGGTCATGTAGAATGATAATTTAAGTAACTTGAGATCTGCTGCTTCTTTAAAATCACTGTTCTGCCATTATTGATTAAGAGTCTACTGTTTAAATGCAGGAATATGTAGTACCCCAGGGGTTGGAGACAAACCCCACCTGAAGCAAACTCAATTCCAAATAATTATGAAATGACTTGTAAAACTGAGCCCATGTGTATCAGGAGGCAATCGAAAAACTGGAAATTCTCTAAATTAACTTGCATGTGCATACAACGTTTATTAAAGAATAAACAATAAATTTATGTTAATTTGAAGCTTACTCATCTTTAAATTAATTAATTAAAAAATATTTAAAAAAAATTTTAGTTACAGTTGGCATACAATATTGTATTAGTTTCAGGTGTACAAGATAGTGATTAGACATACATATAACTTATGAAGTGATCACCCCAATAAATCTAGTACCCATCTGACACCATACATAGTTATTACAATATTATCAACTATATTCCTTATGCTATACTTTACATCCCCATGATTATTTTCTAACTATAAATTTGTACTTCTTAATCCTTTCCTCTTTTTCACCCATCTCCTCAAACCCCTCTCATCTGGCAACTATCAAAATGTTCTCTGTATTTGTGAATTTGTTTCTGTTTTTTTGTTTGTTTGTTTATTTTGCTCTTTAGATTCCACGTGTAAGTGAAATCATATGGCATTTGTCTTTCTTTGTCTTATGGCACTTGGCACAATACCTTCTAAGTCAATCCATGTTGTTGCAGATGGCAAAACTCCATTTCTTTTTTTATGGCTGAGTAATATTCCCTTGTATATATGTACACCTCTTCTTTATCCATTCATTCATTGATGGAATCTCAAGTTGCCTCCATATCTTGGCTATTGTAAATAATGCTGCAACGGACATATGGATTCACATGTCCTTTTGAAGTAGTTTTCAATTTCTTAAGAGCAATACCCAGAAATGAGATTACTGGGTCCTTCTTTGTCTCTTGTTATATCCTTTTTTAAAAAGTCCATTTTGTCTGATATAAGAATTGCTACCCCAGCTTTATTTTTTTTTAATTTCATTTTGATGAAATATTCTTTTCCTTGCCTTTACTTTCAGTTTGTGTATGTCTTTCGAACTGAAATGAGTCTCTTGTAGGCAGCATGTGTAAGGGTCTTGTTTTCTTATCCATTCAGTCATCCTATCTTTTTTTCCCCCCAAAGCGTGGTTCCCTTATAAAAGAGAACGTTTGTTAATTCAAATGTATTCACTTTATTTTATTTATTCATTCATTCATTCATTCATTCATTCATTTTTATTAAGTTTATTAGGGTAACATTGGTTAATACAATTATATAATTTTCAGTTGTACATTATAATTTGACATCTATATATTCTATTGGGTGATTACCACCCAAAGTCCAATTTTTTTCAGCTACCATATATTTGATCCCCTTTATCCATTTCACCCTCCCCCTACTCCCTTATATATGACTCCCTTTACCTTGTCTACCTCACCCCTCCTCCCCCAAGCTCTACTCTCTGATAACCACTAGTCCATTGTCCATGTCTCTGAGTCTCTGTCCTGTTCATTTGTTGCTTTTAGGTTTATGTCCTACATATAAGTGATATCATGTGATTTTCAACTTTTTCAGTCTGGCTTATTTCACTTAGCATGATTATCTCGAGGTCCATCCATGTTGTCGCAAATGGCAGTATTTCATCTCTTCTTATGGCTGAGTAATATTTCATTGTACCACAACTTCCATAGCCAATCATCTATCATAAGGCACTTCAGTTGCTTCCATGTCCTGGCCACTGTGAATAATGCTGTTATGAACATTGGTGGGCAAATATCTTTTTGGATGTGGGTTTTCAAGTATTTAGGGTAAATACTCAGTAGTGGGATTGCTGGATCATATGGTAGATCAATTTTTAGATTTTTGAGGAATCTCCATACTGTTTTCCATAGTGGCTATACCAATTTACAGTCCCACCAGTAGTGTATGAGGGTTCTTTTTTCTCTGCATCCTCTCCAACATTTGTAATTACTTGTCCTGTTGATTATAGTTATTCTAACAGGCGTGAGATCGTATCTCATTGTGGTTTAGATTTGCATTGCCCTAATAGCTAGTGATGTTGAGCATTTTTTCATATGTTTGTAGGCCATTTGTATGTCCCCTAGGGATAAGTGTCTGTTCAGGTCCTTTGCCTGTTTTTTAATTGGATTATTTGTTTTTTTGTTGTTGTTATTGAGTTGTATGAGTTCTTTGTTTATTTTGGATATTAGGCCCTTATCAGAGGTGTTGCTTGCAAATATATTTTCTCATTCTGATGGTTGTCTCTTTCCCTTGTTGATGGTTTCTTTTGCTGAGCAGAAGCTTTTTAGTTTGATGTAGTCCCATTCATTTATTTTTGCTTTTACTTCCCTTGCCTTTGAGGTCATATTCATAAAATCTTCTTTAAGTCCAAGGTCCTTGAGTTTCATTCCTATGTTTTCTTCTATGCATTTTATTGTTTCAGGTCTTATATTCAGGTCCTTAATCCATTTTGAGTTAATTTTGGTGTGTAGACAATAGTCTAATTTCATTCTTTTGCAGGTGGCTTTCCAGTTTTCCCAGCACCATTTATTGAAGAGACTTTCCTTTCTCCACTGTATGTTTTTCACATTTTTGTCAAAAATTCTTTGCCTGTATAAATATGGGTTTACTTCTGGACTCTCAATTCAGTTTCGCTGGTCTGTGCGTCTGTTTTGCTGCCAATACCATGCCGTTTTGATTACTATCGCTTTGTAATATAATTTGAAGTTGGGCAGAGTGATCCCTCCAGCCTTATTCCTTTTTCTCAGGATGCCTTTAGCAATTCGAGGTCTTTTGTGCTTCCATACAAATCTGATGATTTCTTGTTCTATTTCTTTAAAAAATGCCGATGAGATTTCGATGGGGATTGCATTAAATTTATATAATGCTTTAGGTAATAAGGTCATTTTAACTATGTTGATTCTTCCAATCCAAGAACATGGAATATCTTTTCATTTCTTTGTATCTTCTTTGATTTCTTTTAATAGAGTCTTATAGTTTTCATCATATAGGTCCTTCACATGTTTCGTTAAATTTATTCCTAGATATTTTACTCTTTTTGTTGCAATTGCAAAAGGAATTATTTTTTTCCATTTCTTTTTCTGACGCTTCATTATTAGAGTAAAGGAATGCTATGGTTTTTGAACATTGATTTTGTATCCAGAGACTTTACTGTATTTGCTTATTGTTTCTAGTAGTATTTTTGTGGAGTCTCTAGCGTGTTCTACATAGAGAATCATGTCATTCACCAATAGTGACAGTTTGACTTCTTTGTTTCTTATTTGGATGACTTTATATCTTTCCCCTGCCTGATTGCACTTGCTAGGACCTCCAATGTTACATAGAATGACAGTGGTGATAGTGGACAGCCTTGCCTTGTTCCTGATCTTAGAGGGAGATTTTTAGTTTTTCACCATTAAGTGTAATGTTGGCTGAGGATTTGTCATATGTAGCCTTTATTATGTTAAGGTACTTTCCTTCTATACCAATTGTTAAGTGCTTTTGTTAAGTGCTATATCTTGCTGAAGGCTTTTTCTGCATCTATTGATATGACCACATGAATCTTATTTTCTAATTTGTTTATGTGGTGTATCACATTAATCAATTTGGGTATGTTGAACCATCCCTGTGCCTCTGGGATGAAATCCACTCGACTGTGGTGTATAATCTTTTTAATATGTTGCTGTATTCGGCTTGCTAGTATCTTATTTAGGATTTCTGCATCTGTGTTCATGAGAGATACTGGTCTCCAGTTTTCTTTTTTTATGTTTTCTTTACCAGATTTTGGTATCAAGGCAATATTGGCCTCATAAAATGAGTTGGGAAGTATTGCCTCTTCTTTGATTATTTGGAAGAGTTTGAGGAGAATAGGTATTAAATCTTTTTTGAATGTTTGGTAGAATTCACTGGTGAAGCCATTTGGTCCTGAACTTTTACTTTTTGGTAGGTTTTTGATGATTGTTTCATTTTCCATACGGCTGATCGGTCTATTTAGATTTTACAGATCTTCTTGATTCAGTCTAGGAAGATTGTATTTTTCTAAGTTCTGGTCCATTTCTTCTAGGTTATTAAATTTGGTGTTGTATACTTTTTCATAGTATTCTTGCATGATTCTTTGTGTTTCTGTGATGTCAGTCATAATTTCCTCTTTTTTATCCCCGATTTTGTTTATTTGTGTCCTTTCTCTTTTTTCTTTAGTGAGTCTCGCTAGGAGTTGTCGATTTTATTAAACTTCTCAAAGAACCAGCTCTTTGTTGTATTTATTTTTTCTATTTTTTTTTCAATTTTATATATTTCAGATCTAATTTTGATTATTTCTTTCCTTCTGCTGACTTTAGCCTTCATTTGTTCTTCCTTTTCTAGATTTTGAAGATGAAGCGTTAGGTTGTTTATTTGGGTTTGTTTTTGTTTTTGGAGGTAAGCCTGTAATGATATGAACTTTACCCTTATGACCACTTTTGCCGTGCCCTAAAAGTTTTGGTATGTTGTACTATCGTTATCATTCTTTTCTATGTATCTCTTGATCTCTCTTTTTATTTCTTCCCTGACCCAGTTATTCTTCAGTAGCATGTTGTTTAATTCCATGTATTTGTGGTTCTTCTTGATTTCTTTTTGCATTTGATCCCTAGTTTCAAAGCATTATGCTCAGAGAATATGGTTGCTATGATTTCAACCCTCTTATATTTGTTGAGGCTATTTTTGTGGCCCAGTATGTGATCGATTCTTGAGAATGTTCCATGTGCACTTGAGAAGAATGTGTAAGCAGCTCTTTTGGGATGGAAGGCTCTGAATATGTCCATTATGTCCAGGTGGTCTAACGTGACGTTTAAAGATGTTATTTCCTTATTGATTTTCTGTTTGGATGATCTGTCCATATCTGACAGTGGGGTATTTAGGTCCCCTACTATGATAGTGTTTTGGTCTGTTTCTCCCTTTAGTTCTGTTAGTAATTGCTTTACATATTTCGGAGCTCCCTGTTGGGAGCATAGATATTAATAAGTGTTTTATCTTCTTGGTGCATGATTTCCTTTATCATCATGAAGTCCCTCAGTATCTTTCTTTACCTTTTTTATTTTGAAGTCTATTTCATCCGATATTAATACTGCTACTCCCGCTTTTCTCTGAATGCCATTTTCTTGAAATATCATTTTCCACCCTTTCACTTTGTGTCTACATTTGTCTTTGGAGCTGAGATGTGTCTCCTAGAGGCAACATATGGTTGTCTTTTATTTTTTGATCCATTCTTCAACTCTGTGCCTTTTAATTGGTGAATTCAGTCCATTTACATATAGGATGATTATTGAAATATGAGGTCTTCTTATAGCCATTTTATCTTTTTGCTTTCTGATAGATCGGTGTTTCCATTGCTTATTTGTCCTTGTGTTTCTGTTTTTTTTTTTTTATTTTGGTTGGCTTTGTGTGTTTTGTCTCTGGTTCTTCTTGTTTTATGTTATATACTTCAGTTCTGACTCTGTGGTGTGTGGTTACCATTGCCAAGTAGGAAAAGATAGTATGTGTGTGTGTGTGTGTGTGTGTGTGTGTGTGTGTGTGTGTACACAGTCATCCATTTTCTTCTCTGCGTGCCTTTTCTCCTTTCCCCTTTGCAAATTTGGATCTTCCAATCCTCTTTTCAGTCATTGTTATCTCAATTTGTTTCTATGTATGCTGAACGTTCATTACTATCTTGCTATAGCAATTCTCTTCTTATTATTTAAGCTTATGATGCCCTCTTCTTAGTAAGGGTTACACTTCTCTGCTTCTATTTGCCTGATAGTCACTTTACTCCTAATTATGTATTTTTGTTGTTGTTGTTATTTTGTTTTAGGTGACTGCTTTCTGAATTTCCTGTAGTAGAGGCCTCATAGTAGAGAATTTCCTCAATTTTTGTGCGTCCGAAAAGGTCTTAATTTCTTCTTCATATCTAAAGGAGAGCTTAGCTGGATACATTACTCTCGGCTGGTAGTTCCTTTCACTTAATAGTTTAAATATTTGATTCTATTTTTTTCTGGCTTGTAAGGTTTCTGCTGAGAAGTCTGATGATGATCTATTGGGTTTTCTTTTATACATTATCGTTTTCTTCTCCCTGGCTGCCCTGAGAATTCTACCTTTGTCATTGATTTTTGATAACTTTAATACAATGTGTCTTGGTGAAGGCCTTTTGAGGTTAAAATAATTGGATGTTCTGTTGACTTCTTGAATTCCAAGCTCCAGCTTATTCCTTAGATTTGGGAAATTCTTGTCCACTCTTTGTCTGAAAATGCTTTCTAGTCCCTGCTCCTTTTCCTCGTCTTCAATAATATCTATTATTATTATGTTTCCTCTCATGATGGTATCAATTAGTTCTTGTATTTCTTTTTCATTATTTTTCATTCTTTGGTTTCTCTCTTCTTCCTTCTGATTTATTTCTAGATTTCTGTCTTTGATATCACTGATTCTTTCCTCCATTTGGTCAACTTTATTTCCCAAGATTGCTATTTTATTTTTCAACTCTTGCAGTGTGTTCTTCATCTCCAGAAGATTTATTTGAGGGTTTCAATCTCTTTGCTCTGCTCATCTAGTTGTGTTTTCAATTCCTGAAATTGTTGATATAATTTATTTTTTATCTCATTGAGTTTTTTCAGAAGTACCATCCTAAATTCTCTGTCATTTAAGTTGCATATTTCTATGTCTGTAAATTTATTTACTAGAGATTTTCCTCTTTCTTTCTGAGATGTCTTGTCACCTTGGTTGTTCATGGTGTTTAATGTACTATTTCTCTGCCTGAGCATTAATGGAAGTGTATTCTGCTGTTTTCCAGAAAGAAAGTTTATTATATAAAGGTCTCTCTTTAGCTTGCTGCAAAGAAGTCACTTTTCTTTTGGTTTCCAGTAGGTGGCGTCTATGCCTCTTGGATCCCTGCTTTATATAATGCCTTAAAGTACCTGTGGTAGCTCTTTTGTTTTGTTTTGTTTTGTTGCTGTTCTGACGGGGTGTCTTCTGCTACCTTTTCTTCTAAAGTGCTGATTCATCTAATCTACTGTTGATCCCCTTTAAGGTTTTCTTCTTTTCGGTTAATGTAGTCTTCATTTCCGACTGATTCTTTTTTGTGTTGTCTATCTCCATTTTTATGTTTTCTGTCTCTATGTTAAAGTTCTCACTGAGCATCTTCTCTTCTCCTAAGTTCATTGAGCATCCTTATAACCAGTGTTTTGAACTCTGTATCTGGTAGATTGCTTGTCTCCATTTCATTTAGTTCTTTTTTCTGGAGATTTGTTCTGTTCTTTCATTTGGGACATGTTTCTATGTCTCCTCATTTTGGCTGCATTTCTGCGTTTGTTTCTGTATATTAGGGATCCTATGTCTCCTGGTCTTAGTAGAGTGGTCTTATGTAGTAGATGTCCTATGGTGCCCAGTGGCATAGTCTTCCTTGGTCACCTGGGCTGGGTGCTCCATGTGAGTACCTTATATGAGTTGTATGTGCCCTCCTGTTTGTAGTTGAACCTTGGTTGCTGTTTGCACATCAGTGGGAGGTATTGACCCTTGGGCTGAGTAGTTGTGAGGACTGACCAGTGAGGGGCTGACCTCATGGAGCAAGATACACTTTAGCAGTGCTCTGGTGCCTGCCCAGTCTGCCCTTTGGTGTGTCATCCTTGGATGCAACCTCAGGTGGTACTCTAGCTCAGCCAGAAACCCGCCACCAGGCATTCTGGCCCTGGTGCCTCCTAGGAGCAACCTCACTGTATGCCAAGTACAGCCACAGCCTGTGCCCTACCCAGGGCTACCTGGCAAGACTCACCAGGCAATCTACATATGGCAACCACCTGTGCTGAGCTTGGAGGTGCCTTAAGAGGCCATTGCTAGTGCTTTGCTTGGGGTTGCTTGGTAAGAGGTACAGGGCACGCCAAGGCCAGATACTACTTGTTTGGGTTTTGTGAACCTCTGAGAGATCTTAGGAACGTTTGCAGCCTTAGCCAAGACACATTGTTTATATGGAAAAGCCACAGGAAGTGGTTTGGGTGGGCCTGCAAGTTGGATGGGATGGGGTCTCAAGGAATCACCAAGGTAGGGTGACCAGTGTTAGCCAGACTGATGGAGACTCAGATATGGTGGCCACCTGTGTCTGCACAATGAATTCTACCAGCACTTCTGTCTGGGTGTAAGCTACCCCTCCATCTCTTGTCCTGAACCCAGACAATTCAGTTCCTCCCTGTATATCCTTGTCACTTTTCGAGCAGCTGCCCCAGTGATGGAGCTTTGAGTGAGTGAGTGTGTCCATGAGTAATTGTGCACATAGGCCCCTTAAAAAAATGTCTGTGACTTCAGCCACACTCTGTCTCACTCAGACACAATTTTTGCAGGTTTTCACAGTCAGAAATTTGGCAACTTCTCTTTCCAGAACTGGAACCCTGGGCTCCCTTGCTCCTCCAGGGGGCTTCTGTAGCTGAGAGATTCCTCCTACTTCTCAACCGCCACAGGATGGTTATACATCTTAGCCCTTCCTACCGGTCTTGAGGTGGCCTCATCTCTATGTCCCTCGTTGTAGGACTTCTGTTCAGCTAGACTTCAGATGACTCTCAATGATGATTGTTCTGTAGTTTAGTTGTAATTTTGATGTGGTCATGAGAGGAGGCAAGAACAGCATTTATCTATTCCGCTTTCTTGACCGGAATTCAAAGCTTACATATTTTTTAATTGATTTATAATTGACATATAACATCACATTTACTTTAAGTGTTTAACGATGATTTGATATATGTAGATATTACAAAACAATCACCGCAATAAGTTTAGTTAACATTCATCACCACATATAGTTACAATTTTTTTTCTTGTGATGAGAAGTTTTAAGATCTGCTCTCTTAGCAACTTTCAAATATACAATACAGTATTGTTAACTATATTCACCATACTGTACATTATATTCCAGGACTTATTTATCTGATACCTGCAAGTTTATACTTTTGGACCACCTTCAACCACTTTGCCCACCCCCCACCTCTAGCATCTGGTAACCACCAATCTGTTCTATGTATTTATGAGTTTGTTTTTTAGATTTCACATAAAAATGAGATCATACAGTATTTGTCTTTCTTTGTCCAACATATTTCACTTGGCATAATGCTCTCAGAGTCCATCCATGTTGTCACGAATGGTAGGATTTCCTTTTTTATGGTTGAAGAACATTCCTCTGTGTGTGTGTGTATGTGCATGCACATGAGCACAGCCGTGTGTATATCACATTTTATTTATTCATTCATCCTTTGACAGATACTTAGGTTGTTTCCATATCTTGGCTATTTGTAAATAGTGCTGTGATGAACATAAGGGTGCAGAATCTTTTCAAGATTTTGTGGTTTTTTGATAAATACCCAGAGGTAGAATTGCTAGGTCATTTGGCAGTTCTATTTTTAATCTTTTGAGGAAACTCCATACTGTTTTCCATATAGTGGCTACACCAATTTACATTTATACTAACAGTGTACAAGTCTTCTCTTTTCTCTACTTCCTCAACAACACATTATTTCTTGTCTTTTTGATAATAGCCATTCCAACAGGCATGAGGTAATATTTTGTTGTGGTTTTGATTTGTATTTCCCTGATCATTAATAATGTCGAGCACCTTTTCATAAACCTTTTGGACATCTGTATATCTTCTTTAGAAAAATGTCTATTCAGATCCTCTACTCATTTTTTAATTGAATTGTTTGTTTGATTGTTTGTTTGCTGATGAGTTGTATGAGTTCTTTATATATTTTGGATATTAACTCCTTATCAGATATATGGTTTGCAAATATATTCAACATTCCATAGGTCGCCTTTTCATGAGGTGAGAGCATAGGTGCTATGGCAAGTGCCCAGTTCTCAGAATTCAGGGATGAGGTCAGGAACACATTATCAGCAAACATCACTTGAGACAGATTTCCTAAGGCACTAAGATAGGGATGTTAATCCTCTCTGCCTAGAGTCAGGACTAGACTGAGAGAGGGAGCAGAGAACTCACAAATACTGAGAGGGGCAGTAGAGGGGCCTGGAGTGATGCTGAGAGTCGGACCAGGCCAGTCCTACAGTCACACTGAGTCTCCTCTCTCAAGAAAACTGGTGAGAGCTCTGGAACCACACAGAGCTAAGTGTGGAGGCTTTAAGGTGTGACAACCATGTGGCCTCTTTAGAAGCCCGTCCTCCAGGGAGTTAGAACTGGGGGAAGACAGAAGGAGGGACAACTTCCAGGTGAATTTCAAATCATAGAACACCTTTGAATAGATTTTTTGAAGACTGAGAAGCCCAAATGCCCTAATGTCTTTGTTTCTGACAAAGAGTGTCTAAAAGAAGTAAGGAACTTTAAGCATTTGTGTCATTATCAGCAGCAGCAACATTTTATTCATTCAACAAGGGCCTATTATGTACATAGCATTATTCTAGGCATGGACAATCAGCAGTGAACAAAATAGAGAAAGCCTGCTGTCATAGAGCTCAATTCTATTGGGAGAGAAAAATAAATAAATAAATATGGGAGTAAAGAGTACTATAAAGAAAAGTAAGTCAGGGCAAGAAGGTGAATAGTGACAGCAGTGTTGTTTTGATGGGTGTGGGGAATGTCAGGGAAGGTCTTTGTGGAGGAAGCATAAAAGTCAAGTACCCCATTTCTTATATCCTTACTTAGGATATTAGCTCCTCTGGAGTCTAAGACTACAAACCTTGATCTGAGCACATGCTACTAGGAATGATGAGCAAAAAAGATGTCTGTGAACCTTCGGGCCTGAGTTTTGAGGACAGAGGGAAAGTGAAAAGGCAGCCACTGCCTTCAGGGAGATGGAGGGAGTACAAAAGAAAGGACATAAGACATGCACACAGAAGCAGAGGAACAAATGCCAATTAGTGTGATGCAAACTGACCATCTGTCAGGCAGGCTGCATGGGGGGAGGGGACATCAGTGGTCTCTGTGATGATTCCCTATACAAGTGCAACCTGAATGTCACAGGCTTCCCCAACTGGGAAATAAAAAGGTGTTCTTACTCACCTTAATGCCTAAATGTCGGTGTTCCAAGTCCCCAGTTGTGTTGTGGCAGGAAGTCCAGTATGTAGGGGAGCTACTGTTCCCATATATTCCTGAGACTCTTCTGGGAAGTCCTGTGTGGGCACAGGGTGCCCTGGCCTTGTTCTTTGTTCCCACCATCCAAGTCCAGGCCCAAGAGCATCCCTGAGGTATCACTTCTAGGACTCCATTCTATTACCAGTGTTTTGTCACTGCCACGTATATTATCACCAGGGTGAAGCCCAAAGTCAGTGATAGGAATGCTGCCTGATTTTGCCACCACTGGGAAAAATGAAACTTGATATGGTCACTCTTGCAAAGTAAAAAGGGAAATGTTCACAGCACAAGAATAATACAAAGATTGGTACTTTAAATGTTATTCAGTTTATCAAGCAGTTCTCCTGCTCCCCTGATGGGTTGCAGGGAGGACTTCCACCATGGCTCTCATCCCTGTAGCTATGCCAAAGCTTTCAAAGTCTAAGACAAGCACTGTTCTAATGAGCTACCCCCTGCTTCTACTCCAAGAGAAGCTCTGAGTTTGCAAACAAGGAGAATGCTTCCTTTCACTCTGTCAAGGGGTGACACAAAACAAGGACTTCTGAGCAGCCACATGTCACAGATATTTTAGTTCAGGAGTACACATAACCCCTTTATCTCAAGCCACACGTGTCACTAAGGGGTTAGGTTAGGAAGATGTGATACATCAACACGTCACTATGAAGAGTGGGGCCAGTGACCTGGTCTGGCTTACTCTCCAGTCACTTTTATCACTCAGATTAGTTCTTTCTGAGAATCCTTGTCATTTTCCTATGTGGCTTGGTTTTCCTTGGATCTCATTAATTCCACTGCTCCCTCCAGCCTACCATCCATCAAACATATTTGTGTCTGTGTCCCAACAGTAGATGAGGTTTATCTTTTAATCCCAGGAAGCTTCTTGGTCCTTATGTAAATCAGTACATGCATGTTGGAAGAGGAAGCGCTCCACAACTACAGTTGTCAGAAATATCCAACTGCAATATGGAGGCCTGTGGGAGTGAGTCTCAGCTTACGCCAAGATGCTCCGAATGTCCCGTTGCACATAATGTGCATTTAGCTAGCGAAGGTGAAGGTTTCTACAATAAATGTTATCACCTTAAGAAATAAAATACCTTTATAGGCAATTAATTGAATATACTCTGGTGCATATGCACAGTACTGTGCAGCTATTTTAAAAATGAGGAAATCACTATGAACTGATATGGAATGATTTCTAGATGTTTTTGAGTGAAAAAGGCAAAGTGCAAAAGAACATATATGGTATGGATATGGTATACTATTTTTGTGTAAGAAATAAGGGGGAAACAAAAAAAATGTACATGTATCAGCTTATGATACAAAAGGAAACACAGGATGGATAAATCAGACAATGATGAAGCTGATTATCTATAGGGATTGGGAAGGAATGGTGCTATAGACTGAATATTTGTGTCCCCCACTTCCAAGAATTCATTTGCTGAAACCTAATCCCCAATGTGATGGTGTTTAGAGTTGGGGCCTTTGGGAAGTGATTAGGTCATGAGGATGGAGCCCTCAGGAATGGGATTATACTACAACAACAACAGCAACAACAACAATAAAAAACCCCCAAAACAAAAACACAGTCTATGAACCAGGAAGTGGGCTCTTACCAGATATCAAAACCTGCTAGTGCCTGATGTTCCACTTCCAGCTTCCAGGACTATGAGAAATAAAAACATATTGTTTATGAGCCATTCAGTCTGTGGTACTTTTTATAGCAGCCTGAATGGACTGAGACAGAAATTGGTTCCAAGAAGTGGTGCGCTACTAAAACAAATACCTAAAAATGTAGAAGTGACTTGGAGCTGGATAATGGGTGGAAGCTGTAAGAGTTTTAAGGTACATATTAGAAAAATCCTCCAGTGCCATGAATGGACCACTAAAGGTGATTCTAGTGAGAACGTTGAAAGAAAAGAAGAAAGCTGCAGAGAAAACATCCATCTTCTTAAAGAATATCTAAATAACCATGGACAGAATGTTGGTAGAAATATGGATGGTAAAGACCATTTGATGAGGTCCCAAATGGAAATGAGGAACATGTTATTGGACAGTGGAGAAAAGGAGATCTTCGTTGTAAAATTGCAAAGAACTTGCTGAATTTTGTTTGTGTTTAGTGTTTTGTGGAAGGTAGAACTTGTAAGCAATGAAATTGGATATTTAGCTGAGGAAATATCTAAGCAAGGTGTTGAAAGAACAGCTTGGTTCTTCTTGACAGCTTATAGTGAAATGCAAGAAGAGAGAAATAATTTAAAGACAAAATTGTTGGTACAGCCACTATGGAAAACAGAATAGAAGTTCCTCAAGAAGTCAAAAATATAGCTACAAAATCATCCAGCAATTCCACTTTTGGGTATTTATCCAAAAGAAACAAAATCGTGACCTTAAAAAGTATTCACTGCAGCATTATTTAAAATGGCCAAGATATGGAAACAATCTAAGTGTCCATCAATAGATTAATATATAAAGAAAATGTGACACAACACACACACACACACACACACACACACACACACACACACACACACACACACTGGAATATAATTTAGCCACAAAAAGAAAGGAAAGCTTGCCATTTATGGCAACATGGACCTTGAGGGCAATATGCTAAGTAGAACAAGCCAGAGAGAGAAAGACAAATACTGTATAATCTCACTTATGTGTGGAACCTAAAACAGAACAAAACTACAAAACAAAGTCATAGATATAGAGAACAAATTGGTGGTTGTTGCTGGGGTGTTAAGGGTGGAGGATGGGTGAAGGTGGTACCATAAGAAAGGTACAGACTTCTAGGTATAAGATCAGTAAGTCTTGGAATTGTAATGTATGCTATGGTGACTACAGTTAATAATATTGTATTGCATATTTGAAAGTTGCGAAGAGAATAGATCTTAAAAGTTCTCCTCACAAGAAAAAAGATTGTAATTATGTGTGGTGGTGGATGTTAACTGAACATATGTACTCATAAAACTAATACAATGTTACATGTCAACTATATCTCAATAAAATAATAAAGGAAAAAAACAAAGAATTATTAATCAAAAAGTATGCAGAATGTAAAGATTTGGATTATTCTCGGCCTATTTATATTGAAAAGAATAAAAAAGCCTGTGAGGGAAAGAATACTAAGATTGTGGCCAAATGACAAGGAGATTAGTCAGCCAGGAGCTATTGCTCAAGACAGTGGAAGAATAACTCCTCTTTACCCTCAAGGTGATTCATGGCTACTCTCAGTCACTCCAGGTACAGATCTGGTGGCCTTGGGACATCAGGGCCTTGGTGGCTTCCTTGCAGCACTGTCTCTGCTTATATACTGAGTGCATGAGCCATTGGACCTTCCTTCACTTAGATTTCTAAGGACACCTGGCAGAATCACAGGTTCAGAACTCTACCCAAGAAGAGCCAAGGTATGGGACCCCAGCCCAGAGGGGTAGTGTAGGCAGAGAACTACTGTAGGGAGCCACCACGAGGGTGATGCCCTGCGTAGCCATGGGAGCAGGGCCACCTAAAGCCTTAGGAATCTAACCCGTGCCCAGCAAAACTACAGGAGTAGGACCTCTGCCCCAGTGGGACTGAGGGCAAACATCCAGTCAAATAAGAGTATTCTTGTGCCTTAAGGTTTAATGTTATTTGCCCTGTTGAGTTTTGGACTAGCTTAGACTCTGTCAATCTTTTCTTTTTTTCTTATTTTTCCCTTTTGGAATGGGATATTAAATCTAAGAGAAAATTTTGGTGAGAAATGATCTTAAAGTGTCTCCCCACGGACTGCTTACTAGTTGCAAGGGGACAGGGGGAAACTGTAATTAATAGCAGAGAAATCGGGCAACATTTTGACTGGACAATCAAAATTAAGACCACCTATGAGAGACAGATAGACATTATGTGCCTCTAGATGTGACACCCTGAGAAGTACACAGCATGGCCGACATCTTATTGTTACAAGAACACACAACCCTAGTCTAATCATAAAGAAACATCACACAAATGCAAAATGAGAAACATCTTATTAAAATGGGGCACTATATTCTTCAAAAATATGAGTATCATATAAGACAAAGAAAGACGGTGGGAATGTTTCAGATTAAAGGAGGCTAAAGAGACATGAAAACCAAATGCAATACCTGTCAGACTGGATCCTGTACTGGGGGGCAAGATGCTATTATTAGATCAAGTGAAAAAATTGTAATATGGGTGATAGATTACATAATGTAAATCCACAAAGTTGATAACTGTACTGCAGTATGTAAGACTATTCCTGCTAGCAAATACACACTGAAGTGTTTAGGAATAAAGAACCATGATGCATGTAACTTCCTATGAATGGTTCAGAAAAAAATTACGTGTAAACATATACACATGTAACTATGTGTGCATATAGTTTAGATGTGTGTGTGTGTATGTGTGTGTGTAGAGAGAGACAGAAAATAAGGTAGATGGGGTAAACTTAAATAATAGATAAATCTGGGTAAAGCATTTATGAATATTCTTTGTACTATTTTTAATTTTGCAACTTTTTGTGAGCTTGAAATTATTTCCAAATAAAATGCTTTAAAAATGCCTTTATACTTGCCTTGCATGTGACCATTTCCTGGCATGTTCATACACAGTGACACTTTTGATCCTCCCAGCAACTCCATGAGGTCAGCAGGATAGGCATTGTTATTATATTTTTCCATTATACAGATGAGAAAGTTGAGGCACAAAGACGTTGAATAACTTGCCAAGTATCTCATTGTGGCAAACAGAGCTTGAGTCCTCACCATCAGATGTCAAGTCTAGGCTTCTTCCTGTATTCCCATACGTTCTTCTGCTCCTATCTAAATTTATTTGCAATTCTTGCTATTAATCTTTTTAGGAGATAATGAGTTCCATGATTTCATTACCATGGGTGTATTACTCAGCCTTTAAAATTTAGCTCAAAAATCAGTTTCTTCCCTGATTCTCTGCCCTCTGTGTCCTGCCCCATCTCTCCAGTGGTCCTTCATTTGTTCCACCATTGGTACATACATTTGCTTCAGAATTGATTACACATATTGCTGTTATTTCCTATTTGTTTTCGTTTGTCTTCCTAAAGGGTAGTGATCAAGTACTGCTCCTCTGACCCCCAGCCCCAAGCTCTACGCCTGTCTCTGAATGTTGGACGAATGAATGACTGTGGGGCTCTTATTCTCTTTGACCTAAATTCAACTCAATCAAATCTCCAAAGCAGGCTTTCATTGTGTGGATTACAGTTAACACTGTCCTAGCCAGCTACCTCTCCTTATTCTAAGGGGTAGTAGATAAAGGAGAGCACAGGTCATAGGAAAGCAGTGTTCCTAATACAGTAAGAAATAGCTTCCTATTGATAATGGTCTAGAGGGGAGAGTGGCAATCTGCCAATGCATGGGAAGCAAAAATATGGCCCAAGTCTAGGGGATGGAGTGGACCGAGGAATAAAAGTCTGAAGCGTCATGGGTTCCATATTGATTCAAGGTTCAGCCCTTAGGGAAATGAGAATTTTGGTGGAGTATCATTTTAACACAATTTAGATGACTCATGCAAGTAGCCGAGAAAATAACTGAAGAAGAGGCATTGTATACCCATTCAGGAAACTTGATTAATATCTACTTTCCTGATTCACCATGCTGGGGGCTATGGTATTATCTTTCCAGCACAGCTCTGTACAGGGTGAGAAGATGGAGCTTCCAAACAAACCCCTGGATTTAAGACAAGGATGAAATCTTATTTGAAGGGATTTGCTTTCAATTTCATTTTTTAAAACATGTTTTTAATAACAAGCTCATTCACTCAAAAGAGGGTATTTGACTGCTTAGAACAGCAATGGGATCTTCCTTGACATAATTTGGATCCTTTCTTAAACCTACTTACTTTGATTCTGCCAGCTCAGATCTCTCTTCAGTCAGTAACTCATAAGGCCTTGTTTTGAGTGCTGTGGAAGAAATTCAGTTAGGAGCATTCCTAAATACATCTTCAGACCCATGTCTAGGATAAGTCTGGAAAGAAAGTTCCCATTAATCAGACACCAATAAGTGACATCACACAGACGCATTAAATGTTAGAGGTCATATTTTCATGTGGGCCTAGCCCCTCTCATAGCACCCACATGGCCAAGGTGCTGGACCATCCACAGAGACTGAAATGTCTTGCCTCATGTGGCTGACCTCTCCTTCTTCTTAGAAGGCAGGGAGCTGGATTCCTGGTTTTATGAATCAGTGAAAAAGCAATGAGTAACCTGCATTGCACTGATGGGCCAGTCCCAGGACTCTTAGGTTAAAACTACCAGGGAAAACAGAAAATAGGTGCTGTTAACCTCTGGGGTTTGGATCCTCCAAGTAGGCATGGAAGTCAGTTTAAGGTCGGAGAGCTGGAGTGCTTAGGCTTTGACCAGATCTGAGTTAACATAGGGTGGTTTCAATCCAATGATTTGAGCTTCTGGTGAGCAGCAGCCCTGAATGATATCCCATGTGGTGGAGTGGAGACACTTTGCCAGTGACAGAAGATGGCTGTTAGTCACCAGAGCATAAAGATTAGTCATAGGGGCTCTGGAGATGTGATCAGGGTGGAAGTCTGGGGTCAGAGCTGGTTGTAATTGATGACCCTAACTCCAGCATGGTCACACCTAGATTGGTCCAAGTTGGACACTCTGTAACTTCATTCATCAATACAAATTTGTGGCATATTCAACTAAATGGTCCCTAGAAACATTTCAATCTTAGTAGAGTATAGAAAATCTGGTAGTCATGTACACCTTTTCCAGTCCAGTGATGAGGACAGAGTGTGGACCTAATCTAAGCAGACAACATCTAAAATTCATTATGTCTCAACACAGCAGCCAGAAGGAGCCTATAAGAGCCTATAGAACATATCTCTCCACTGTCAAATCTCTCTCATCATGCCAAGAAAACTTTTACAGTGACTGCAAAGCCCAGTGTGATTTGGCTCCCTGTTGCTTCTTGGATCTTGTCCCCTGCAGTCACTCAATTCCAGCCACACAGGTCTCTTCCCTGTTCCTTGAGCCTGTCTTCTTCTACCTATCTCTACGGCTATAGCCCACACTCTTTTAGTTCTTCCTTGAAGCATTATCTAAGAAAAGCTTGCTCTGACCACCCAATTTTAAATTGCAACCCCCTCGCCACACACACACACACTCCTATGCCCCTCCCCTAATGCAGACTTTGTTATCATCTGACACATAAGTGTTTAAATGAACTGTTAATTATTTGGCTCCCCTCATCTCAACAGTAGAAAGTAAAACTCTATTAGGATTGGGATTTTTGTCTGTTCTACTCACCACTCACTTGTAAGGACCTAGAATAGTGCCTAATATATAGTAAATACTCCAAAAAAGATTTGAATAAGAAAAAGAAATGAATAAAGGTGATAAAGGTCAAGATTACCAGGTCCTAGCTTGACCAACTGTCAGCATGGGTCTCAAATCCAACTACTTTCTAAGAGGGTTCCTCCCACCAGGTTTGCTTGGCTTAGCTCCTGGCTCCTGACTTCCCTATCTCACTTCTGCCCTCTCCCATCAGCCAGCTCAACTTTGTCACACACTCATGATGACAAAGGGGCTAAGACACAGCATTTTCCACAACGATGGGTCTACTTCAGAAAAACCATCCTTGATTTGGAGCCTCTTAGTTAGCTCCCCATAGCCTCTCTTTCAGGCAAAGAAATCACAATATCTTAGGGGAAAATATCCTGTAATATTATATTCAGACAAATAAGCCATCAGTTTGACCAAAACAAGTGATCTTGTAGTCATAAGGGAAGCCACCCATAACAGAAGGCTTGTTGGGGTCAGCAGGCCTCAGAACCCTCAGCAATGGGCAAACCTGGCCTCCTCCCCACAGACTCGTCACCAAGCCAGCACAAAGAGCTCCTTTCTGAGCTTGCTTTCTAAGTCAAAGGAATGTATACTTTCAGAATTATAAAGTATATGAAGACCCAAAATAGAAATTCAATAGACACAGATCTCACTCTGCCAAGGCAATTCTTTCAAGGCTTACTGATGTTAACATCCAGAGCTGGTGTCCAAACAGCCCCACACAGACATAAGGATTTTTCAGAGCAATAGAACAAAACACAAACACCAGCAATCTGTCTTGAAATTGTCAAGAAGGAGACACCCCTTAGCTGGGGAGACACAGTGAGGTATGTTCTGCATCTAAGATACACCACACCAAATTGTGGGAGCAGAACTTTCTAGAGGCCTTCCCTCAGATGCCATGAGTATGAAGCGAGCAGATTTCCCACTCACCTTACCACCTGTCCCCATAGACTACCAGTGGTCATGGCGGTTCTAGAAATCCACAGGAGTGAGGAGGCCTGCAAGAATGCTAACAAAAGAGGACAAATCCCGGTCACACAATGTTCCCAATCACTCTGGGCCAAATTCAGTTGAAATGAGACACTTTCAAAAACAATATCTGGGTAAGTGGTAGAGAAATAAGATCACCCTGAAACATGGAGGAGAGAAAGGAGTAGCCCGTCAAGTGCAGAAATGCACCCTCATCTATCAGGCAGGGTGAACCAGGACAAGACTTGTTCCTCACACACCTTGGCAAAATGGCATTGGCTCAGACAATAACTCATGTGGGTCGTTAAGACAAGGAAATTCAAACTGGGATAAACGATAGCTACCCAGTCAGCAGTATAACTTCTTAGCTGACCTATCATTGCAATCACAGCCTACTGGGACTTGCTCAGACATCAGTAGATGAGTATCTTTTGGGTATGCTTTGATAACAGGTGGCTAAACCTGGGGCTGGAAACCAACTGGGTGTTTTTGACTCCTCTTGAGCTAAACTAGGGAATTGAGTAATATCCTATAAAAGGTCCCCAGAGCCCGTGAAAGGACAACAAAGCACTTAAAGACCCAAAGCACACCAACAAAAAAGGTAAGAACTGGTACCAATCCTAAATTCAAATCCTCAGAAATCATTGCTCTCGGGAAGATGAAGGACACACTTCTAAAGCTTAGGAGGGCTTCCGGCATTCCTCACCAAATGGACCAACACAAAATTGATGGACTCTGTCAGAATTTGAAAATCTCTTTGGAGTTTCAGGGAAAATTCAAATGCATAGCTCTCATGGTGGTGGTCCCACCCTTCCTTCTATCTATGTTTGCCTCGGACAACGCGGAGCCTGAGCTCCCAACCACATCTGCAGGAGCTGAAAACCAGGAAAGAGAATAGAATATGCCCCAAACAGCTCACCTTGGCTTTAAAAACTGGTATTGTTATTTATATTTAATAGCAGCTTCAGAAAAAGCTACAAATCTTATGGCATGGCAGAAATGTAAATGCTAACTGATTGTTATTCTTCCAGAAACTTAGAATTCAAAAGTTTAATCATCCTCATTAGCATAATTTGGGCGACTTCAGTCCATAACCTCACCCTGGAGTTGATTATTTATGGCGCCCTGAACAGAAGTCGAAAATTAACTTTGATTTAATGTAACAATTCCATTCCCAATATAATTCATGATGCAGATACATTTGTCAAAAATAAATCAGTCTGCTTTGCCCATCTCAGAAGAGGAAACTAAGAAAGAAATAGAAAGAGAATCTCTAATCTTTTGTTTCTGTAGTTGGTCTCACTTCTCACTCTCGCTTCTCAAGTCTGTGCCTGCCTGGGGACTGGCTTTGGAGCAGCCTGAGTGTCAGTGTACAGAAAGATCTATGAATAAAGACAGACAGACAGAAAGGGAGTGGGGTTTCCCCAGGATGGACTTCTTGCTTTTCCTGAGGGTTTTATCTAAGTAAGCAACTTTCTAATAAGATAGAATGTGGAAAATTATCAGAGATCTAGTCTGGTAAAAGGGCTATGTGCCTTGCATGTGTTCGAGGTTCTTTAGGTTAGATTGCATGCAATCCTCACACTAATAGATAGGATGGATAGAAAATGAGGCCCAGGGAATTTAGGCAACTTGTCTGCATCCCACAGCTTGTAAAAGGCAGTGCTAACCCTGGAATCCTGGTCTCCTGGCTCTATATGCAGTGCTCTCCATCTGTCTGCCCATGAGAAAAAAGGTGCCTGGCTCGGCAGTCTGTCTCTTGGCCAAGGAAAGCAGAGTCATTATGGACTTTATCAAGGGCTTGGGGTGACAGTGGGACACATGACTCCCAGAGCAAGAAGAGAAATCCTCAAGACTTCACCAGATTATCAATTTCCAAGATCTCAGAAGTGGCATTTATTAGACCTGCAGAAAAATTTAGAAAACGTAGGTTTCCCAAATGTCGGGCAAAAAAAAGTGTAAAAAATTCCCCAGATGGGGTCATTGGTGTGTTGGGATTCTCTTTACCCCACTTTATATAAATTTGCCTCTGAGATGTACCAATCTCTCTGCCAAGGAAGAAATATTTTTCCATGGGCAGCTCCAAGGAGCCAGACTGGTGTTGCTGTGCAGGCTCTTCCTCTGTACTAATTCTATATCTGGACTGCTAAAGCTGCTCAGACGTTCCAAGTTTTGGTGGCAACAGGTTTGTCTGACAGTAATCAGCATCCTCTGCCTCTTCCTGCAAGCACCTACAGCCTGGGCAATGCCAGCTCTCCCTTTTCCATGCCAGGCAGAGCTGACGCTATCTCACAATGGGCAACAGAGCAGTGTGCCAATAGCCAGAGACTTGCCCAGTGGCTGGCAGGAAAGTGACCAAACTCAGACTATGCAATTTGACTCTTTGGCTTCTACTGTGGAAAAAAAACTGGCTGAGAAGAAGTAAGAGATGTTGGCAAAATATAAAGTTTGGGTTCTCTTAGTCCCAACTCAGCAAAGATAATCATAAGTTGGCTTGGCTTCCGTGTGTGTGCACATGTGTGTGCCTTCCCACTCAGTCACATAGTTTTAACAGTTATAAAATTAAGATGGAACCAGGCCAAAAGGTTCATTGTGAGGGAGAAAGCAGCAGGACCTTGGATAAAATCATGAGTAATCTTAGATTAGGTCACCATGATGTCAGAAAAACCAACTGGTTCATCTAATTTGAATAACCACCTGATGCCACCAATGGAAAAAAAATGTCAGTTGTTACAGCCTTTGTTGACCAAACATTCAAGGAGTTAGCTGAATTGGTGTTTTACCATATAAAGGCTGTGATGTTGTATAGATACTTCTTCCAGGGTGTCACTTTACTGAAAAAAGGTCTCTCCTGCTTTCATTTCTGGATATGCAATATTAATAATAACAATAGCAATAACAATGCATACCTGTGTACATGGGTACATATACTATGAACCAAATACTCTATTGTATACTTCATGTACTTTTTTCAAGTAATCCTTATAACCTATGAAATTACTACTTATTATCATCCTGACTTTAAAGATGAGAAACAGATTTAGAGCAGTTAAGTCACTTGTCCTAGATCACACAGCTAATAGATGACATATCCAAGGCTCAGTTCTATCTGATTCTCCTTTTTACACTTGCTCTCATGTATTCAGATGTCTGGTCACAAAGTTTATTCTAAGCTACCTTCCCTTTCCTCATTACCTGGCTTCTAGGTCCCTTGATAAAAAGAGAGAAATAGTAGTACTAATATGCCATATCGATAGCAGCTTTGCATACTTAGTGGAAGGTTGTGTGTTACTCAGGCTGCAGTGTCCCAGCCTCTCTCTGCTCTGCGAGGGCTGGGACAGGTAAAGGGAGTAAGGTGGTTAATTTTATGTATCAACTTAACTGGGGCCACAAGTAGCCCAGACATTTGGTTGAATGTTGTTCTGGGTATGTCAGGGAGGGTGTTTCAGGATGAGATTAGCATTTGAATCACTGTACTGAGTGAAGCAGAGTGCCCTCTGCAGTGTGGGTGGGTCACATCCAGTGAAGACCTGAATAGAATAAAAAGGCTGAGTAAGAAGGAACTCCAGCTTCCTGACTGTTTGAGTGGGCGGCAATTTTTTCCTGCCTCTGGACTCAAACTGAAACATCAGCTTTTCCTGGGTCTTCAGTCTACCAGTATTCAGGTTGGCGCTATACCACTGGCCATCCTGGGTCTCCAGCTTGCCAACTGCAGATCTTGGGGTTTGTCAGCCTCCAGAATCACATGAGCCTATTCTTTACGATAACTCTCTATATCTAATTATCTATATACCTATTGGTTCTGTTTCTCTGGAGAATCCTAATCCAGGGCCCTCTATAGGCTCTGGCTGAGGAGACGAGTGAGAAAGCTGGGCTGAGCTGAGGCAGGCAGACCTCCTGTCCTGGCATCAGTTGAGAAAAAACATGTTTTCTGCTCTCTTGCCCAGACTCCTTTACAGAAGTTGCCGTTTCTCTCACAAAGCATTTCTTCAACAAATTTATTGATATTTACCTCGTGGAGGCACTACTTCCAGAATATGGATATAGCCGTGAATGAAACAAAGATCCCTGCCCTCGTGACACTTAATTTCTATTGTAAACGTAATAAGGAAATTAGATATTATAATGTGACAAATGCTATGAGAAAAATTAGAAAGGAATCGGGGTGAGGGAGATCAGGTGTATCAGGGAGGGAGGCAAATGATAGGGTTGAACGGGCAAACTAGGAATGCCTCAGTGGGGAAGTGAGATTTGAGTGCTCTTGAAGGAGGTGAAGGAGTGAGCCAATTAAATATTTGGAGGAAGAGCATTTCAGACAGGAAACAGCCAGTGCAAAGGCCCTAAGAGGAGAGATGCCCTAGTGAGCACAAGGAATTGCGAAGAGGCTAGTGTGGCTGGCACAGCTAGAGTGAAGACAGGCAGAGCAGCAGGAGATAGGAATGAGGTAGTAAGAGGCTGGATCACATAGTGCCATTGTAAAGACTTGAAAGGAGAGCCATGGCAGGGCTTCCAGCAGAGGAAGACATGATTTGATTTAGGTTTAAAAAGTATCTCTCTCTGGCTATCTATTACGAAGAGACTGTGGAGAGGGCAAGGATAGAAGCCTGCAGACCAGATGAGAGGCTCTCTTCAAAATCCAGGCTAGAGATAATGGCAGCCCCACCCAAGGTGATGTCAGTGGTCATAATGTAGGGAGGAGGCAAGAGAATTAAAATGTTAATCAAGCCACATTCAGAGACTGCTATGTGCTGATCAGCCCTGCAGCCAGGCCTGGAGGACACCTTCAGAACAAAGGAAGATTTCTACTGGGATTGCTAACAGCCCATTCCCCACACCTGTAAAGGGGAAACAGGAATCAAATGTCATTCTCTATGGCTAAAACCATGGGGAACCTATAAATTAAAGGCTGGGAACTGTCAGCAGGCCTTTCACGCTATGTATTCATCCCCTTCCTCACTGTCTGTCCATATCAAAGGAAATGGGAACTAATGACATAAACTGAATTCCTTGAACACTCAGGGTCCCTCTCAGTACCTTTACTCTGTCTCTCTCAATGTCCCTTTCAGTGCCTTTTCTTTGTCTCTGGCACTGTCTCTCTCACTCTTTGCCTCTGAGACGAGACCATATTCTGTCTGTGGAGTGTTACCCCTTTTCTAATAAACTTTTTTTTTGACTCTCACTTTGGCATGTGTATTGAATTCTTTCTACGCTTTCTGCCAAAGGATCCTCTTCTCTTGGTGCAGGGCTTGGTTTCTCCCTACTCAGGGAAATTTATTCTGTCCTGCATCAGTCAGATTCCAGATAGAGTCAGGCAATGGATGGAAATGCCTCCCAGAGACGAGCAGGCAAATTTCAGGTCTTGGGTCCTTCTGCTCCCTGCACACGTATATGCCCTAAGGACACCTACTCTCCTGGGACCCCATGAGGTAATAATGCCTAGTCACAGCTAGAAATAGTCTTTCTATGGAGGGGGCTGAAGAGGAGGTCGAAAAGGTCGAGTTTTGTCCTCTTCCCAACCATTTGGAGCTGCCATTAAAGGCTGATGATGCCATACAAATCCTAGAGTAGGAGTGGGGGACAAAAAGTACATAAGTACAATCAGTGATGTGCTGGTAAATGTTCAACAACTGGCTCCCCGGGAAGTGTATGTGTATGTGTATGTGTGTAATTTACTGACATAAAGGAAATGTTGCACATATTTTACCAATAATAATAAAATATACAATACCTTTTATTATAAATTCAATGTAGCTAATTGGTTCTCACCGAAGTCTCCTGTTGATTTTTGTAGAACTCTTACATCTGTTGCCAACCTATGGTTGCAACTGACAAATAAGTGTGGTTCCCACATAAATGTTGATTGATATTTACTTTTACATTGATGGGTAAAAGGAACAAGAAACAAAAACCTTTGTTGAAATTTCTTTTATTTATCAATGATGTGAATGACTTTTTTGCTGCATCAGATAATAGTTTTCAATTACTTCAAGAGTATTTCTTCAATTTTTTGTGGTATTTATAATGTAATAACTACACATACAATACACTTTATATTTAATCTGCATTATAAAGATTTTCTCCAATACTGTTTTAAGTCTAAACAAATAATAAAACAATAAATGAAGTCCTGACTTACAGCGCTTGCCAATTTCCATGTTATGAATACTCCCACCCTAGATGATTTTAGAGTCACATCATTGAAGGTGGATTTGGGAAGAGATGCTTAGCAGTGAGACATTGTATAGCATTTGGAAATACTATACACACAGATACAATTGGTGTAAATTACCTCAAGAGCCTGGATAATAGTAAAATGTAAAATAATTAGGAAGTAATGAGTTTTGAGTATTTATTATCTTTGTGTTTAATATAACTTATTTAATTGTAACTTTATGTAATTTAATTTTTAATAATGGCTGTGTTTATCAACAAACTTGCAGAATCTCTGAAATTTAACAATTGACTCTCATAAGCCAATACAAGCCAGCTCTAGCACCCCATTAACTGTACGGCACTTGCACAGAAATCATCCATTTTCCCAACTGAGATATCTGGTAGATACTGTCACCCAAAAATCAGGGGAACTGAGGCTCAGGCAGCTGATGTCCTAGAGTGAGGGTGACTTCAGGAAAATGTCTGGTATGGAGTAAAGAGAGGGTTGTAGAAGTCTAAGAAAGCCAGAGGAAGTTTCATACATGAGCAGTGAGGATGGACAGAGGTTGTGGTGTGAGGGATATTCAAACCCAGGCCCACATCATCACCACCTGCTCCCTCCAACCTGTCTGGGCCAGCCTCTCAGAAAGGAATCTTGGTGGGTCTTTATGGAGAGGCAGCCACACCAAGTTGCGTGGGCTATGGTTGCAAGTCACATGCGAACCAATGTAAATAACAAATTTGTCCACAGGCTAGAAGAACTGCCAGTGCGAGCCTCTTCACCTAGGCTTGTCACAGAGCTAGCATATGGGGTCGGGCCACAGGGCGTCTGGTGTAGTGTCTGTCCCTGTTGGCCCAATGCACTAGTGTTTCATTTTCCCAGAACTTAGAAAGGGCCAAGGCAGGGTTTGCGAGGCAAGAGCTGGTATCCTAAAGATCACAGCTATGCCTGCCATTTAGTACCTGCTCTCTCCTGGGGTAGCTCCCTGTCCCCCTTCAGACCTCAGCATCCTGTTTCAGTTCCCCAAGTTCCTTCTCTACCCACCAGTACATTCAGAATGCCCAGTTGGCCCTCTGGGTCCCAGAAGTGAATTATGGTAGCAATGCCAGGCCCTCCCCAGCCTCCCCAAGCCCACCCATGTCCTAGCAGGGAGGATGGAGCAGTGTATGGTCCTGAACACCAAGGGAGGCTGAGCAGTGGCCTTGAGTGTACTCACTCTGAATTTGGCTCACCTCAGAAGCTGAGGGCAGAGTAAGCCTCCTAAAATTCTGGGTGCTATAAGGGGCAAGGGCAGCAAGGACTGGTTAGAGAATGACCTACACCCTACCTTCTATGTATAAGAGAGACAGCCCACCCAGCCCAGGTCTGTCTTTTCTGAATCCATTAACTGTGTGACCTTGGGCAAGTTAAAGAACCTCTCTGCATTTCCATTTTCTTCATGTGAAAAATGAGTTAATAATACAATAGATAACTTGGCTTTCATAAATTTAATATTTGGCTGTTTGTTGTTGACTCGTGTTGACATGATCTGGCTGTTTGGCTGGGCAACGCCCACTCGCGGGTCATTTGCCTTTCTATTAGCCCCTGGTCGTCAGCCCTGAGGAAAGCTTGGAAAGAAGGATCCAATATCTGCTTCCAGCCTCCTGTCCCCAGACTTCTCAATCCCAAAGCTCACTCCTCCTGAATTTTTCTTTCCAGTAAGACTCAGAATCTGGATTGCTGCAGCTCACACCTTGTGATTGGTGGAAAAGCACCAGGACTCCTGCACAGGGATCTGCATGGCTCTGAATGAGGCAGCTCTGCTTACTGTACTGGTGTCTAGACTTTAACCACCGAGGGGATGGGGACACACATGGGCTTCGGAGTCCCACAGACTGAGGCTCAGAGCTCGTTCTGCCACTGAGCAAGTTGTTAAATACAAGCATATGACTTGGCCTTTCTGCCTTTTCCATACAGGGCCTCAGAGAGATCACCTGGGACAGTGGAGAGCATGGCCTGCCCAGCCTTGGGAGAGCTCCTTCTGTGCTTTCTCCCACCTGCCCATCCCACCTTCAAATTGCTCAGCCAACAGTGACAGCTCAGCCTCAGCTCCTCATCTCCAGAAAGGCACTGAAATTAGGCCCAGCTTGGCCTTGGGCAGCTAGGGAAGGGAGAACAAGTTGGAGATAAGTGGCAGCCTTGAGAGAAACAGGGGTTTCTCTAGGGAGGCTGAGACTAGATTGGGAAGGCAGAAGCGGGAGGAGAGTGCTGACACAGCACTCACTCGGCAAATTTCCGCCATAAATCACTCTCATGAGCAGCCTGGGAGCCCTCACAAGGGAAGGGAGAAGGCTCTGAAATCCCAGATTTTAAGCCCTAACCTTCCTATGAAGTGCTGGGGGACCCTGGGCAGCTCTTTGTTCTTGCTTGGGTGGGGGTGGGGGAGATCAGTTTACTCCAATGCTAAACAGGCAGCACTGTCCCCTTCTCTTAGGTCCTGCCCACTGCACAGACTGATTTTGTCCCCAGGGGCATCGAGGTCCCAAGGCAGATGTGCCTAGATAAACAATGGGATAATTAATTATTCTTAACACTTATTTATTTTTTTTTAATTGCAGGGAGCTCAGGAATGTGCCTACTCTGGGGTGTGGAATAATAACTAATGTTTATGTAGTACCTCACAGCGTGAAAACCAATCAGATATTTTCCTTGTTTGATTCCCACAAGGCAGTAATGCAAGTAAGGCAAGATCTTTCCCCCAGTTTTACAAACCAGAGATTTCTGTTTCAAAGAGGCCAAGGGGCTGGCCCAGGCCATAGAGCCAGGCAGTGGGGGAAGTGGGAACCAGAATCCAAGTCTATATTCTAGATCCCACCCTTTCCCTTTCCACTGACTCACACTGAAGAACCTGGCAACGGGAGAATCCCGGGAAGGCAGGATATTACAGGACTTTGGGATCTAGGTTTGGCTCCCAAATGTGCCACTTACAGTTGAGGGGCCCCAGCTACTTGCCATACTGGAGGTAATACATAGTTCACACCACATAGGATTGCTTGGGAAGTGAAGCTCTTAGTATAAAGTGCTCAATTAACGTTAGCAATTGGATTTATCATTCCTGAGATTTGAGGAAAGAGGGATTTGCCCCTGGTTTGCTTTGCTAGAGGCCAAGAGATGGACATGGTGACTCCCATTTCTCTCCCATTTCGAGAGGCAAAGGAAGTCATTTCCACAACCTTTCTTACTTTCCCCCGGAATCCCCTTCTGTGGGCTTCCAAGCTCACATTGGCTGGCCTCACCAGAGAGAGGATATCCCCAAAGTGATGGGTGTCCTTAGCTGAGGTGGAGAGAAGCGGGAATCTAGACCCTGAGGGTTTACTCTGACCTTGGGCTTGGAGCTGACCACTAACCCAAAGCAGGCCCAGGACAGAATATTTACTTCTTACCAAAGCCATGATTTAAGAGGAAGCTCGGGGCGGTGTCAGAAGTATGGGCTCTGGATTCCACCTGATCTGAAAACTAACTCTGCCTCAGTTTCTTCAACTGGGATTATAATAGTCATTATAGTGGGGATTTAATGTGGTTATTTGGTGACATGTTCCACTCCCTTCCTTCAATGTGGAGGCCAGAATAAGGCCCAGATGCCAGACCATATGCAGACCAACCCGAAGACCTGGCTTCTCTTCTTTGTGTGAATGTCCTAGGCTCGGGTTTCCTGGGATAAGACCTTCTCATCAGGCAGGACTGAAGGTGGGTGTGTTGGTCACAGGAGCACTTGGAGCCTCTCCCACTTCTTTACAGATGGCAGCTGCCTCAGCCTTTCATGGGGTACCCACTCACCTGCTGGTATGGACCCTCAAAGATTGTGCTATCTCCCTCGATGGCTGCCTGAGTGCCCTGGCCCCCACCCCTCCTCTAGGGTTCCCTGGATCTTCTCTTACCCCACGTGGGCATCACGCACAGCTTCTTCCTGTTGTCCTCACCCCTGCAACAGGTGAGCAAGTTGGGTGAAGTGTTCTGAGGTTCCACCAGGAAGCGGTGTCATTTAGCCTGAGGTCTGTGATTTGATTTTGCTCAACTGTGTCTGTGTGTAGTTAGATTAATCCTGTTAGCTAGCTACTTGCTGTTTATCAAGAGTGCTTGGGTAATTCCTATTTGATATGCAGCCTGGGTGGAGAAGTCTTCCGTCTCCTTCCTCCCACAGGAGCAGGGAGAGGTGGCGGGGTCCACTGAAGGGGTTGCCAGAGCCACTCACATATGGCCTTGCTCAGACCCACCCACCAGTCTGCACTGCCTCTTCTGTCCTCAGCACCTACCCAGGTTTCACTTTTATTGCAAGGCCTTTGACCTGACACATCTTGGAGTCTAGAAGGCTCCAGGATCATGGTGTAGCTGCTATAAAACCAACAGGAGGTCAGGTCCTCTGAATAATGTTCAATGACCTGTCCCTGAGTCTCAATTTTTCTCACCTATAAGATAGGGTGCATGATATCCATCCTTCTTAAGCAGAAGCTTGTCCTGAAGGTGAAATCAGAGTATTGTTGATGGCGCTGCACAAGATCTCAGCTGGCTGTGTTGTCAGGTGCAAGGCAAGAGGGCGGAGTGGTGGACATCATTGGAGGCAGGGTCTGGTTCTGCCCTCCCCCTCACAATGTGTCCTTTGGAAAGTAGCCAAAACATGTGGCCTCTCATTTCTTTATTTGTAAAATGGGCACAGTAACACCTGACCAATCTATTCGCGGGATTGATGCAAAGACCAACTGAGATCAATTTTCACCCAACATTTAAACTCTTACCAGGTGCTTTCAACACAGCGTCTAATTTCACCTTGGGCAACCCAATGAGAAAGAAATTACCATCCCAGACTACTGATAGGATCCTGAAGTCAGAGAGGTCTGCTGTCTCCAAACACGTGCTCCCATCATCTGTGCTCCATCCATGGTGACACTGACCAGGCCAAGTCCTGTCTCTCTGTGCAAGGTCACATTGGTGGTGTGATAGCCTCTACCTGAAGGTAGATAGGTGGTCAGGGCCACTGCTCCTCAAAGCTGCAAATGAGTTATCAGAACCCTGACTCCCCCGAAATTGACCAGGCTTCTCTTGCTAGAAGATTTGAGGGTTGCCAGAGGTCACTGGCTCAGCTTCCCCACTGCCTCAACACATCCCAGGTGTATGCCCAAGCAGCACCTCTTTCCCTTTGAAGGCATTCCTCCAGTTTCCATCCATCCATCCCTTGGGAAATTCTTCCTGAGCAAGGTCACCCTTCTCAAGGTCTCCACTATTGACTCCCTAGTCTCTGTCCATACCTCGCCTCTCCGCCTCAGCTTTTTTCTATTGGTTTATTTCTCTTTTTAAAAATAGCTTTATTGAGATAACAACTCATGGATCATATAATTCACCTATTTAAAGTGGACAATTTAATGGTTTTTAGTATATTAACAAATGTGCAAGCATCACCACAGTTTATTTTAGAATATTTTCACCAGCTCCAAAAGAAACCCCTTTTAGCCACTATCTCTAACCCTCCAGCCCCAACCAAGTTCCTAAGCAGCCACCAACATACTATCTGTCTCCACACATTTGCTTATTCTGGAATTTTGTAGAAACAGAATTATTTAATATGTG
Source organism: Pteropus medius (assembly GCF_902729225.1). Lineage (NCBI taxonomy): Eukaryota > Metazoa > Chordata > Mammalia > Chiroptera > Pteropodidae > Pteropus > Pteropus medius. Next base: position 692,912 of record NW_024343104.1, on the reverse strand, counting down.
TCTGGCTTCCTTCGCTGAGCCTAATGTTTTCAAGGTTCATCCATGTTGTAGCATGTCAGGATTTCATTCCTTTCTATGCCTGAAAAATACTGTATTGATAGACCACATTTTGTTTACCCATTCATCAGTTGATAAACAGTTGGGTTGTTTCTGCCTTTTGAATATTATGAATTATGCTGCTATAAACATTAGTGTGCAAGTTTCTGTGTGAGCATATGTTTTCATTTCTCTTGGGTATATGCCTATGAGTAGAATTTCTGGGTCATATGGTAATTCCATGTTTAACCATTTGAGAAATGGCCAGACTGTTTTGCAAAGTAGCTGCATCATTTTACATTCCCACCAGCAATGTATGAGCATTCCAATTTCTCCATATCCTTGACAACACTTGTTATTGTCTATCTTTTTGATGATCATCATTCTACTGCATGTGAAGTAGTATTTCATTGTGGTTTTGATTTGTCTTTCCCTGATGACTAACAATGTTGAGCATCTTTTCATTTGCTTATTGGCCATGTGTGTATCTTCCTTAGAGAAATATATATTCAAATTCTTTGTCCATTTTAAAATTTGATTGTCTTATTATTATTGAGTTGTAAGTATTCTTTCTATATTCTAGATACAAGTCCCTCAGCTTCAGATTTGAACACCTAACTGGGCCTACACTTATGGCCAGGGTGAGGACCATGGACGGGCTCTGAAATGAGACCAACTTGGGTTCACATCCCCACTCAGACACTGAGTAGTGAAGAATTTATTTAACTCACCTATAGAATAGAGATAATAGTACCTGTGAAATAACGCATGCACATTCCCTGTGTTTAGCTGGTACTAGGCATGGAACTGAGAGTCTTTATGATTTTCTTACCAAGGTATGTAAGGAACTGTTAGTATTCCTGTTTTGATGGTGAAGGGATGAAGAACTTGCTAAAGACAATGGAGTAGTATGTGGCATAGCTGAGAGTGACTCCACATCTGCAGGACTCCAGAGCTGAGCACTGCAATGATGTAACGCTTTCCCAAGGAAGACTATTCATGTGTGTTAAACAAATGAATGAAAGTCTTTGCTGACAGGAACCTCACTGTCTCACAAAACAGTTGGTGCTACTATTGGATACTTCTAGTAACTGTAAAGTTCTTTCTTTCATTGAGTGAAAATTGCCCACCCCTCATCATAACTTCCTCCTTTTGACCCTTGTTCTCCCCTCTAGCAGACTCCTGATGTCCAGGGGGTTGGGTACCACTGCTGACTCCAATCCTGGTAAACAGCAGGCCCCCTCTCTTTCCCACTCATATACTCATGCACTAACCCCAGCCTAACTCCCACACACCAAGGCTGAGTCTGGGGAGCAACCACCTCCAGGTTCCAGGAAGGCCAGAGGGAACGGTGATCACTGAAATTCTAGGGGCTGGAACTGCTTTCCTTACTGGCTTCCCGAGCAAATTCTTCCCATGTTACAGATGGAAATGCTAGGGCCCAAATGTACCCCAGGTCCTGGCAGTCAGAGTAGAAATTCACGCTTCAACCTCATCCAGCCCTTGACTATCCAGCCCTTCCACTGGATGCAGAAAAAGTGAAACCCACCTCCCCAGGGATCAGGAGCTGAGGCCTCCACAGGGAGATGAGGGCCTTGTCAACAGTGATGTAGGAGCCATGGGTACTGGCTTTATGACCCCTGGCAGTCACCAGGTCAATTTAACACAGGAGCAGGACACAGGTGAGAGCTGGAGGGGCCTGTGGCTGGCTGATGGGAGGGCGTGCACATGAGAGATGCTCATTCTAGCAATCCAAGCAATCCCACGCTTGGTTAGCTCTGCAAGTGACATTGCTTTGGAATTGACCTATCGTGGCCCCAAGGCTGACCCAACCAGAGGGCCATGAAACCCAATCTCAGGCTGTGAGGCTTAGACAGTGATGGGGGATGGGAGAAAGAGTTCGGGGCATGAGCCTGCCCCACCTCTACCTGAGGAGTACAATCAACCTGTTATGCAGTCAGGCAGAAGGGCACACCTGAGCCCTGCTGTCAGCCCCTCTAGGCAAGTGGGAAGCTCCATCTTTGTCTTCAGTAAGCATCATCCCTGTTTCCCTTCACCATAGTAGGGGTCTCAGGGTGGGAGGCCCTTTATGCCTGCCCTTAAGAATCCAAGTTTGGGGAGGACAGCTTGGGACTGAGACCCTCAATAGTCCAGGGACAAGACCTCCAGCTGTGTTGGAGGAGCTCCTGACATGGGAAGAATCAAGGGCCATCAGCCCCAACAATACCTGCAAGTCGGTGTTAACAGTTGAGAGCCTGGTTTGGAGTTGGGATGAGCCGAGCTTGAATCCTGCCTCTGTAGGTTACTTTGCTGCCCTGACCTCAACTTACATTTCTGTAAAATGAGGATAGTGATGCTTACCTTGTAGAATTATTATGAGAATTAAGTGACTCACTTAAGCCAGTCCCCAAAAGTTACATATGCTATGATTCATTTAGTTGACATTCTTAAAATAACAAAATGATAGAAATGGAGGACAGATTGGTGGTTGCTAGGGGTCAGTGAAGAAGGAGAAAGGGGGAAGCGAGGGTACATGTGAAAGGGCAACAGTAAGGATCCTTGTGGTGATGAAAATGCTCTTCATCTTGATTACCAATGTTAGTATCCCAGGTGTGATATTGTACGAAGGTTTTGCAAGATGTTACCATTGGGGGAAACTGGATAAAGGGTACACAGGACTCTCTGTATTATTTCCTTGATCCACATGTTATCTCAAAATAAAAAGCTTAATTTAAAAAGTTATTTTATGTCTGATGAAAAGTAAGCATCTATAACATAAGCCATTTTTGCTCCCCATCCCCAAGTTCCTCTATGAGCCAATGTGGTCTGGAAAGCAGTATCATATAAAGCTGTCAAGGCAAATGGGGGATGAGGGAGTTAGAAGAGCCTGACTATGTGTTTAGCATCTTTTACTTCTGTGCCTACCATGAGCGCTTAATAAATATGCACTTGAGTGATTGAATGGCTGAATGACCATTATAGCAAGTGAACTATTTGACCTCTCAGGAAATGAAATGGGCTTAAAGGAAGAGATACTTGGGATAGACACAGGACCGATCTTATAGCCTTAAATTGGCCAACTCGTGTCCCTCCCTTGCCTCATCCACTTCAGGCTGCATTGTGAGGTGTGTTGGGGGCAGGCTGTATGCCTTTGAGGACAGCAGTGTGACACACTTTAATTAGTGCAAGAGTAAATTACATGGGACGTAGAGAGCCCCGACTTTTCCCAATGGCATGGGGAAAATGGAAGCCTAGCATTTTCAATTTAAAGTTTAGTTAGATAATGCCTATTGGTGCCAGTAGATTACAGAGTGGATATTAAATCCTGAAGGATTTGGACTCGGCGCCTACAAGTGGAATCCATAAGTAAAGGGAAACTGCTGGAAGGAGTTGGCCTGCTGTCCTCAGCTAGCAGAGAGCCTCTCTGTGAAGCAGTAGCCATCACAGACCTGAATCCTAAAGCTACCAACTATGGCTCCAGGAAGGCCAGAGGGGTTGGTGATCACTGAAACTCTAGGAGCTGGAACTGCTTTCCTTACTGGCTTCCTGAGCAAATTCTTCCCATGTTACAGATGGAAATGCTAGGGCCCAAATGCACCCCAGGCCCTGGCAGTCAGAGTAGAAATTCATACTTCAACCTCATCCAGCCCTCCTTCTCCTTTCCATCTGGTCAACTCCTATGCTTCATGCAAAGTGGCTCGAGTACCCCTCCTCCAGGACGCTCCCTAACCACCCACTTGGATTTCTCCTCCCTGGGCCCAAAGACCCTGGGCTTTGGGTGTTACATTCACCATCCATCATTATCATCAGGACTTACCTTGCTCCCACCCCCCACTCTTTGAAGGGCTTACTTTCCTGCACCCTCATACCTACCCCCCACCAACAAACGTGTGCTGCACAAATAAGGTTTTCACATTACATTTATATTGATTTTGGAACAGCTGATCCATCTTGTGTATGTGATGCAGTCACAGCATTCCAGACACAAGAGATATAAAAGGATCTAGAGCAAAAGTCTCCCTCTGTCCTGCCTGCAGCCCCAGCTCCTCCCTGGGGCCAGCCAGTCTCCTGTGCATTATCCTCCAAGCAAATTTGTTCTGTTTCTCTCTTTCTTAACAAAACAGCAGAATACAATACTCACAATTCGTTCTTTCCTGTCTTCATTTCATAAACTTTCTTGGATATCTTCGTGTTCCCAGTCATCTTTAAACCAAACCCTGCATCTTCAGAACGAGGAGACTTTGGGGCTAGGGGCTGTGAGGATGGACTCTCTTTACCCATGAAGGGGTATGAGATTGACTGGGCACCTTGAGACAGACTCTGTGGCTGACCTGGAACAGTAGGCTCAGTGATGTGAACACAAGATCTCAAAGCTTTGGGCCAACCCACCAGGACAGCAGTGAGGACCATTACCACCTTCCCTGAGGCCAGAATGACATCTCTGGCAGGGCCAAAGCAAAAGGCTCAGGTTCAGTGGAGAAAGAGAATACAGAAGCTTATTTGTTTAAGCAGGATGAAGCATGTAAATTTACCCTGACCACCCATGTACGTAGCGGTCGGCCCTGAGCACTTGGAGAAGCACGAGCCTCCATCCTTCTTGCATTTGGCTCCCTTGCCTCTTGGAGGATCATGGCTGCATACCTACAAGGGGAAAGAGGGGCCCAAGCTCAGATAGCTGGCCACTAGGAACCACAGCTGGGTGGTCTTGAGGGCCCCTTCCCCGAATGGTGAGATTGGATTCTGCCGCCATCAGCAGCAAAAGCAGGGGTTAGAAGAGAATGAACAAAAGGAGATAAGGGACCCACCCTCTGTTCTGGTCTCCACACCATTCACTGAGCACCTGTTTATCCAGTGATACAACATGCCAGGCACTGTGGTGACCCTTAATTTGCTTCCTTTCATTTAATCTAAATGGTCTCTATTATTAGCTCCATTTCACAGATGAGAAAACTGACAACCAGGAAGAATAAGTAACTTCTGTTGACCCAGCTGCTAACTTCCACTGATCCTGGCAGAGTCAGGATTCAGGTCCAGGACAGCATGCTGCCTCCAACGAGGGCAGACAGCAAGTAGCAATCTCTGGGATTGTATCACCCAAATGAGCCTTCCTTGCTTCCATACCCCATGACAGAAGTCCCTCTTCCATAGCCTATCTAGCTGAGTTTCTTCTTCCCTCCCTGGTTAGCTCTCCCTTCAGCTTGGACCTGCTCTCTCACCATCTCCCCTGCCCAAGGATCTGCTCTTAGCCATTTCTCAAACTGCCACCATTCTCCAGCACTTCTCACCTCCAGCTCTTTGCTTGTTCCTCCACCTGGAATGCCGCCAGCATCTCCACTTGCCACAATCAGCCCCATTATCTATGTTTCTGGCATTGTTCACCTGGACCTCCACTCTGCTTCACCACAATTCACTGCAGAGCCCTCTTCTTAAAGCGCTAATTTGATCATTCTCCCTCCTATGGAAGTGGCCACTGCACTTACAGTAAACCCCAACTCCTTATGAGGCACTGTATGATCAGACCCTGCCCACCTTGCTGCTGTCTGTCATCCCCTCCTTAATATCCTCCAGCTATGCTGGCTTCTGTCCTCCTCACAGACACTGAACTCACTCACCAGGGCAGGTCTCTTCACCAGACTCAACACAGCTGTGACAACCTCCTCAGCCTCCCTGCATCATGGCAATTCTCACCATCTAAAGCAGCCTACAGGTTCACCCATGATTTTATTCTCTGCTTCCTGACTAGCTGTCAGTTCCATGAAGAGCAGCAACTTGTGCCTCCTTTATCTCCCATGCCTGGACCTTGGCATGCCATGAGTATTTAGGAATTAATGAAAAGCTCCCTCCAGTCCTGCCCTCACATCCTTGCCCTTCTGCAGGACATGTGTGCTTCTCTCTCACCTAGGCCTGCAAGATGGATCCAATCTTGGGCTTCAGGTCATCTAGTCCAGTCCCACCTGGGCCATCAAAGACTCATAACCTTACATCTCAAGGAATAATCGGGAGATTTTTCAGTGATGGTCTCTCAAAGGCAATGCCTTCTACTTCCAGATCCACCTTCTGCAAATTGCCAATCAGTCACAGAGTTTGTAGCCTATCAATTCAGCCCCATAGAGAGTCTTAAGATGAGAATGGAACCAACCTCAGAGAAATGAGCCAGCCACAAGACCAGGGAGAAACAAATTATCAGCCCACTTGAGATTAATTTCTTAATAACCATGAGCAGCCAAAGACTTCCCTCTCCTCCCTCCTCTGGCTTCTGTCCTCCCTAGAGAGCTTCAGGGATCCAGGGCATCATTCTCAGCTTCTGGGGAGAGGTTCCTGCCTAACCTCTACTGCCATATCCTCCTGCAAGAGGATATAGTTGTTTCCAGGGTCCTGGCCCCCACTCCCTCCTCTTTCCCTTTGCCTCTTACTAGCCTCAGCTTTGGCAAGCTGATGAATTAGGAACCAAGAGTTGGCACATTACCTAGCAATTAGCATTTATCTCCCTTGTTTCTGTGGCTGAACAACAGTTTACTTTCAAACAGAATAGATAATACTCAGAAAGATAAAACTGCCTGGGTCACTCTTGGAAGGTGGTTTGAGGGTTTGGTGGGAAAACGAGGCTAGGACAGGATCTGGGCCCACATTTCTTCCTCCAAGCACCCACCTCCTCTGGACAGTTAAAAAGTTTAGGGTCCTGATTTTTACCCTTCTGACATCTCTACATAAACAGTCAACAAACTTTTTGGCACCAGGGACCGAAGCTCCGATGAGAATCTAATGCCTGATCATCTGAGGTAGAACTCAGACTGTGATAGTAGCACTGGGGAGAGGCTGCAGATACAGATGAAGCTTCACTCACTAGACCACCGCTCACCTCCCGGTTACTAATAGGCCACAGACTGGTACTGGTCCATGGCCCCAGGGTTTGTGGACTCCTGCTCTACGTAGTCGGTCAGAAAGAAGGTACAAATTTCTCCATTCCATAGGTAGACCTGAGGATGATAGAAATCAAGCCCTTCACTTACCTTGGATTTCAAGGACTCTGCCTTTCCATCTCACACTTCACTTGGTGGTCTGCCTTATACAGAGCACCCTCCCCCCTACCCCCCAAACTTCAAAGGCTGCAGAACTGAAGCTGACATGCCCACCTAGCCTCCCCGCTTAGGCCCACTCTCACCCTCAGAGAGAGCCCAAGGCAGCAGCGCCCACACGGAGGACACTCTCCATACCTCAGCCTGCAACCTCCATGCACAGAGCAGACTCTGTGACTGGTTGGGCAGGGCTTGGAGTGAGCAGCAAGCCCCATGTTCCTGCTCAGCTGGAGGACTGTTGTCCCATAGTCACATACTTCACAGTCTAGGACAACAAAGTCTACTTAGCTCACACAGAAAGTGGAGAGAAAGGGGCATCCCTTGTAGAAGGGGGTGGGGCCAGCCTGACCATTGGTCTGGGAGAGATTTAGTTCCCATTAACCACAGTGAAATGCTGCCACCTGCTGTCCATATCTCAGAACTGTAGAGAGCCCTGCAGGGGTTCCCAGGCTGCAAATGAGATGGCAAACTACAGAGCTGCCCCAACTGGATCCTTCCTGTCCAAGTGCAGAAGATTAAAAAAGGTGAAAAAAATCAAGCTTGGCCCCCTATTTAGATATTGTCATTGTTGTTGTCAATAATTCAACAACAGTAATAATATCATCATGTCTCAATTATTGAGCATTTTCTATGCCAGGTGCTTTGCAGTTTTGTTCCCAAAAATCCTTTAAAATGCTGTTTCTCTCTTACAGGCTGGGTGGCTTGCCCAAAGTCACATTGCTGGTGAGTGGTACAGTCAGGATTCTAACTCAGGCACTGTGGCTCCAAGCTCTGTTCTCCATCTCAGAAGCCCACACGATGAAATGTTTCAGATACCCCCCTCAATGGGCATATCCCCAATTCCGCTTTTATTTCTTTCACCCTCCATTCCAATCACCTCTACTCAAGTTGACTGCTTCTAGCCTCCAAGCCCTGTCCATGTGCCCTCACTATTCTAAGACAACAAAGTGGAATAACCCCTGATATCAGAATCCATCTTCTGGTGGGTCCTGAAGACCCAGACCCAGAGCAGAGCCTGGGAAGGGCTCATGCCACTGACAGGGTCTAAAGGAGAGGTGAGCAGTTGGGCTGGGTAAGCAGAGCCTGGGGTTTTAGAAGTCCAATTCGCCCTGCTCTCAACAGTCCTGCTCACAGAGCCCCCGTCTGGGACCAAGTTCAATTTTCTAGTCCCTTCCAACCACCCTTCACTGTAGTCTTTACCACACAGACTATTAGATCTGGGAAAGGGCCTCAGGAAAGATCCAGTGAAAACACTTCATTTTGTAGATGGGTAAGGTAAGGTCCAGAGAGGGCAAGCAGCTTGCCCAGATCATACAGCTCCAAGTGAGCATTCAGGAAGGTCTTCCGCAGATGCAAGGATCCTTTCACTTTTCTCTTCTTTCTTCCCCTCCTTTCCTCTCTGTCTTCCTCTTCTATCCAGTCTCCCGTCCTTTTTCTGATTCCAAGAATCCCAGATCTGGGAAGCCTGGCTGCTGGCTCAGCAGGGTACAGAGAGGGAGGAGGGAAAGGTGTTGCCCTTCTACTATGGACCAACAGTGAGCTCCTTAGGAACTTTCACTAAGTGGGGGGCCTGCTCCCCTGATGTCATTTGGCCCCTGATGGGGAGCAGAGAAAGGAAGGATATGAAAGTGGAGGGGCCTAGAGGGGCCTGGCCGCACAAAAGGAAAAGGTGTGGCTTTCTTGCGAGTTCTTTTCCTCTTTATCAGTCATATTTTCTATCTTGATTTCCTCTTCCAGGAAGCCTTCCCTGACTGTCCCTCCAGGCCTCTCTGGGCTTCCAGGGACTGGAAGGCCTCATTTCCTTTCTCCATGCCCCTCAGGAGCCCAGCAATCCTGACAGCCTTTGGCCCGGGGAGTCATCCCCACTACTGAGAAGGCCCTCAGGACTGAAGCCTCTGGTGAGCCTGTACTCCAGCCTGTGTGTAGCCACTCCTGGGCCCTTCTACCTTCTAGAGACTTTAGGGTAGGCTGGCCAAGGGGTCTGAGCACTCACAGCTCTCTGGGTAGTAGACATATTCCAAGACCCCATTCCATGTCCTCTCTTCTGCTCATTGTTAGCCTCAGAAAGGTCCAGTCTCCTGCACTATACCCCAGGGACTCAGATGAAGGTGGGAGGGGTGGAAGGGAGACCCAAAGGAGTCACATCTTCTAGAAGAAAGAGGGAAGATGACCACATACCCATCAGAGGTGGAAAAGTATATTTAGAAGAATTATAGCCAATATCTCTGGTGACTCTGAGGGAAACATGCATTCAATACAAAAGAAGTAGGTGATTAGTGCTTTATTGAGGAGAATGCCCAAGCTGAGTGTCTCCCACCCTGCCTCCCTCCCCTACCCCTGAGAGCTGGTCCACTTCCCCATAGCATGGACCTGAATGGGGCTGTGAGAGGAAGGGTGACCCCGCCTTGCTGCTCCTGGTTTGGTCTCCTCTCGAGGCCCTGGGTCTCTTGACAACATGCAACATGGAGGGCAGTGAGAGGAAAAAGGAAGATTCTTTGACAGGGGCCCTGGATGAGGGTGGGGACAGTGAGTAAGGCACTCTTGTAAATAGTACTGGCAGTTGCCAGCACAGCCACTTTCACCAGCATGCTCACTTCCCATTGCCAGGAGAACACAAAATTATAAAACTGATGAAATTCTATAGATAAATGATATTTCTCTCAAGGCAGCTGGGCCAGTAGCTATTTTCTCTGCTCTTCCCCCTGCCCCAACCAGCAGCTATTTTCATGAGTAGATTATATCATGCCAAGGGAATTGCTCATCTCAGCAGGTAGAAGAGGGGAAAATCTTGGCTAAGATCATCCTGCCAGCCAGGAGAGCCTATCCTCAGGGACCACACCTCTCAAAGTGGATGTGAGACCCAAGGCCAGGCAAGATAATTCCAAGACACTGAGAAGTTTCCCTCTCTGGTGGCCAAGGGCTTCAGGTTCTGCCAGGTTTGGCATTAATAGGTAGAGCCAGAGCAGGGCACATAGGGCCAGTCTCCTGATGGAGCCATGCTGCTGGGAAGAAAAAGGGAGGCCTGTGTAGATGAGAGATGGGCAGTTGTTTTGGCCAGGTACCTACTGACTGCATCATGGGGCAAGAGATTTTAGAGAGAAATGCCCAGAAAGCCTGAAGACAGCAGGGGCATGGGCAGAAGAGGCAGACTGGTACTATGTGGGCATCTACTGCTAACCCCAGGGATCCTGCCCAAGAGGAAGAAGGTGGTGGCTTAGGGGAGAAAAGTCTACCTATTTCCCACCCCTATGATGCTTGGTCTTTGAGCACAAGAAAGATGGTGACCAATGAAGCCTCAAAACAGGAGAGGGTCCTGGATGGAGTGTGGCTAATAGGGAAGGAGAGGGGAGACCAGGATGGCCATTAGAGTGCTGGGGGAGGGCAGGCACAGGACTGGGCTCCGTCCCACCCAAATAAGAACAGTAGCAAAAGCAGCAGGGTCAGCCGAGGAGGGCAAGGGTGGTGGTGCATCATTCCTGCCTGTCTGGAACTCATGGGGCCTCGTTGGACCCAATTCCATTGCCTTTGTTGACGTAGAATGGCCGGTAGTGAGACTGTAGAGAACAAGAGTAGTTAGGGAAGGCAAATGACAGTGGAGCATACTAGCTAGACCCATCTTACCCTAACATCCCCCAGGAAGCAGCAGTGGTCTGAACCCCAACAATTCTAGGGGCCTGTAGCCTAACCTGCAAGCATTATCTACCCTGTGTGGTCACAGGATTGGTCTCCAATGTTATCAGAGTCTCTAGGTTCAAACCCTAATTAGAGCTGGTTCCCATCAGTAGGTCGGTAAGCTTGAACCTCAGCCCCTTGTCAAACTTTCTCTACATGGCCCAGGAAGGCCCTCGCAGCACCACCATAGCTCCCATTTATACAGAGCTTTCTACTCGACAAAACTGCACAGAACTGTTTATATAGATGGACTCACAGAATTTCTGCAACTACCCAAGTAAGTGGGTTAACATTATCATACCCATTTTATAGATGATAAAAAAACAAGGCACAGAGAGGCTAAGCAATTTGCACAAAGTCATCCAGCTGATAAGTAGAGGAGCCAGGATTTGAGCCCCAGCAGTCTGGTTCCAGAGTCTACCTCTTACCCCTGCCCATGTCTCCCTACCATTTCTTGAGTGTCAAGGGCTTCAAATCTTTGCTTCTGCTCTCTTCATAATTCTCTCTGTCAGAGGGAGTACAGAGAGGACAAACAACTGCACCAGCCCAACACAGATCATGGGCGTCCACCCCAGACCCACCACCTCTCTCATCCTGCCTCCTTATCAGGATTCAGAGAGTGTCTCTCAGGACAGAGCCAGTGACAACTTTCCCCCCAGCTCTATGTATTATATCCTGCAGCAATTTCATGAAATCAGTGCTCCTCCTCTCTTCCCAATCACTTCATCAGAGGCCTGAAAAACCACCCTCCAGGCTGAAATGAAAGAGCACATTTTAGCTACTGTTTGTCCCTCCAAGCACCGTAGACCCCTAGAAGGTCTCAAGAAGTGGTTTTATTCCTGAGCTGGGCCAGTGTCTGGGCCCAGCAAACACCTAACTGATCTCAGTACAGAGGCACCAAGGGTGTTCCCTTGGCCTTGCTAGCCTGCAAACTTGTATCTGCTTGTACTTCCTTGTCTATGTTTGGTTCACAGCATGACTAGGTGGCCTGTGGAATGTGGGGTTGAGTCTTTAGCCAGTCTTTTACGAAACCACCTTTTAAACAAAGGAAGAGATAGAGACCCAGGGAGGGCAATGACACAGGCAAAGTCACACAGCTAGTGGCAGAACAGAGTCTGGAGCAGGTCTTCTGACCCCCAGGTGCCTGCCTGGATCCCAAAGAATTCAATAAGGCAAAGTGAATAGACCTGACAATGGCTGTAGCCTTTCTTTCAGGAAGGCTGGGTCAGTAAAATGGGTCAGAAGTCAGTGAACTGTCTTGTTAGGAGCCCAGAGTGATGGGTGGGCAGGAACAGAGAGCCTCATGGCATCTGGGCAGGGTGCTCTCCCTTTACCCCGCCTACCTGTTCCCTCTCTGGTTCATGGTTACAGCACATAAAATTTGGAAGAGCTATGAAATCATCCAGCCATGTGACTCATGTTACAGATTGGGAAACTGAGGTACAGAGGAAGAATGATTCACAGGAGGTCACAGAGCAAGTTGGTGAAAAGGCTGGGACCAGACCTCAGCAGAGTGACTCCCAGCCAGCCCTCTTCACACATTATCATCTGCTTCTATTCTCCTAGCAGAATCCTGCCCTGCCAGGCATCTCAAGGTGGTGATGAGCCTTCTCTGCTGAGACACAGTCTGGGAGATGAGAGAGTATGCAGTAGGGAGGGGAGGATCAAGTCTAGGAACAGAAAGCTTCTATTTTCTCCTTGTATCTGCATTTCACAGTCCTGCTCCTGCAATGCCCCTGGGCCCAGCTCTAAATTATATACATGATCACTTAGCTCCTATCACCAGCAAATTAAAGATTCTTTCCAATTAAACAAGCTCCAGTCACTCTTTGCAGCCCAGAGCAAATCACTTCCCCATGCTCTGACCTCCAAATGCAAAGCTAGCAGGGAACTGTGGATTCTAGCCCCTGTCCTAATCAGATGCCATCCACATCTCAGGCCAGCTGGCTGACTCCTTCAGCAAGGCCTGGCATGGGCCTTCAGGATAGAAGTATCTGTGGAGGCAGAGGCACAGCATGTGAAGAACAATCCCTGATTGCTGAGGTCTTGGGCAAGAGTCAGGCATGTCAGAACTACAGGGTATTACAGGTTACCTCATCTCAGCACCACATCATAAGCATGAAGAAACAAGAGTCCCAAAGAGGACTCTGACTTGCCCAGGATTCCACAGCCAGCAGGTGGCTAGACTTCAAGGCCATGCTTTTTGCTTGTGCAGCTCAAAGTCATTAGCTATTGAAACCTAAATATATCTGTTCCTAACTTTACAGCCTCTGCCTCACCATACTATCACCCCAATTGCCCCTATGCTGTCAGAGCTGGAGAATAGGCCCCAAAGAGGTAGGACTCATCTCTAGGATGCCTGGGCCCTGGACTGAGAATTTTACATTCTCAGAACTGGCAGGACCAAGCCATCATTCAACAAACATAGGTTCCCAACAACCATTTGTAACATTTTTAAAAACCAGGGCGTCCATTTTACAGATTAGTAAACTGAGGCCCCCAAAGTACGTGTTTATCCAGGCCCCCTGCCTATTAGCCCTGGATTTCTACTACCTTTTGTTGCAATGGAGATATTCAGGCCGCTGCTACCTCCTTCTTCCACCCCATGACCCAGAGAGGTCAACATCCTCCCACAGGCCCTGGGCAGGTGATGACCAGTTGCCCCTGGGGAGCCCAATTCCATGCCTAATCTAGACATGCCTGTGCCCAGGTGGGCACTCCTTGTGGCCCCTTACTCACCAGCAAAGTCTGCTTTCCGGATTTCCAAGTCTGGGGCTGGGCCTTGGGGCTCTGGCTCCTCATGAGGGAGGGATAACCTGGGGAGATAGGAGGCTCCAGTCAGATGGAGCATGACCAGGCAGTCGGGGTCCCAGGACACAGATGCCATCTCCAAAGTCATCACCAAGCTCCATCCAGCCCATTACCAATTATAGCCACCCCTGAAGAGGTGTCCAGCAATCAGGGACCCCCCATGATGGGAAATCCTGGGGAGGCTGGCCAAAGGGCAGAGGCCCCAAGGCAGAAGACGAGATAGAGCAGGCCAGCTGAGCTGGGCCAGGAAGCAGGGAAGTATTGTCCCCAAATTGAGGTCAGGATCACACCATTCTATAGGGATTTCTCTACCTAGCCTGAAGACTCACAGCCCTGAACCCTCCCCTCCTCTAAGGCCAGGAAAGCCTTCATGAGCACAGCCTGCCAGGATTTCCACCAGGAGGTGTTCCTTCCAACTCTCCTGTGCTACATGGACAAGCCTTCCCATTTATTGGCCCCAATCATGCCAAGCAACATGCTGGGACTTTGTATATGTCTCGCTGAGTCTCCACTCCATTTCTGTGAGCTCAGCAGTTTACCTCGAATTGCACAGATAATAAGCAGCAGTCAGGACTTGAACACAGGTTTCTTTAGACTCCAAAACCCACCCTCATGTTTCTCCTACACTGTTCTGTTACCTCTCCCCTGCTTCAGAAGCAAGAGGCCCGAGACCCAGAGAGAGGCAGTAATCTGCCATGTGTCTGTGGTCCAGGGGTAAGACATCAAACCCAAGGGGTCCAGTGCATGTGGGCACTGTCTAGGCCTGGTCCTGAAGGTGCTGGTACAGGGCAGGGCTCCCTGGGCTTACCTGCCCACACCTCCCCAGTGGGATCTTTAAGGAGCTCTTGTCCACAAAATTATAAAAAGCACTCTCAGTGTCAGCTGTCCCCCTGTAAGGACAGCCAGTGGTGCCTGGGAAAGAATAGGCTGTGACCTGGGCACAGAGCTCAAGGAACAAACAGGATTTGTCTTTGGTTGGGACAACCCAGGGCCCTATCCTGGCCTGCTCTTAGGGCCAATAAGCTGGTCAGACCCAGAAATCACCTGCAGCACTGCCAGGATCCCAGCTAGCTGGTTCTTTTCTGGGTTGGCACTTAGCAAGGGGGCAGAGGCAGAGCAGAGAACCCAGGTCTCTCCCTGCATCTGGGGATAGGGCAGCCTTAGAAAGAGAGGGTTCCGCTGGTCCATAGTAGGAGATTGAGAGAGGGAGAATTCAGGTCTCACTCCTCCGTTCCCAGAAAGAAAATCCCATGCCTGCCAGCCAGCCATGAGAGAGGTGAGGATAGAGATGAGGGGAGGGGGACATTCATTCCTCTTCCGGGGGCTCCAGGGAGTAGGAACCAAGATACCCTAGAAGTGGCAGACTCCCACAGGCTGTCCCACTTGCCCCACTATAGAAGAGAAAGGGATGGGATTGGAAACAGATACCGGGATGATTTTTAAACAGCCCACTGGTGTCCAATGGTTTGGAAAACTCTGTGGTGGCCTGTCCCAAGCTGGTGAATTGATAGGGGACTTTCCCTGTGCCTGCTGGGAGAGAGAGAGGCATTAGCAGCACGATGCTAGTCTCAGGAGGGGCCATAGGAGTCACGCCTCTGGAGCACTTCCATTCCATAGCCCTTGCTCAATGCTGCCTGCACTCAGGGCATGTCTTCTCCCTCCCCAAGAACTGCTGGAGCAGGTGCAGGGCCGGGTCGACCCCCACAGGCAGGAGTTCTCCTAGCACACATGCAGCCTTGCTCAGAACTCTCAATCAAGGCCATTCCTAGCAGATTTGGTGAACTGATCTGTGTGAATGTAACAGCGGATGTTCCTGGGCTATTCTAGCAGGACCTGGTGTATTTGAGAAATGGCTCTTCTAGGCAAGGCCTTCTACAGAGGATGCTCTGCAGGATGATGGGGAGATTCTGAGGAACATGAAAGCTCTAAATCACACCTGAAGGTGGTTGTCTTCCTCGCTGGGTGGCCTTTGACTTGGGCTTAACCAGAAAGCAGGGAGGGATCTGTTGGAAGCCAGACAGGCCAAGGGAAGTCCCAGTTTCCCAGGGGTTCCTGCAGGCTGGGACCCTCTAGTCATATTCCTTTTTCCTTCATTTTACTGGTCATTTCAAGAATCTCTGCCCGAGGCATAGGCTGGTATCCCAGGCAGGAAGAGACAACTGGGTGATAAAGCCACCTTCAGAGGCCACTGCTTGGGGGTCTACCTGCCCTGTACAGCCACCTGCCCTCTCTCTGACCCAACTCAACCTGCTTATCCTTTCTTCCAGGCCAAACATCTTGGGTGCCAGAAGACAGACTTGGTTACTCCCAGCATAGCACACCAGAGTTGTCACTTGAACATTTCAAAAGAGACGTGAGGGCTCTGGGCTCCACTGTGAGCTGGGATTTGGCTCAAGCCTGTCCTCTCAAAATGACCCCAAACCAGAGGACAGTAGGCATTGACTACTCAGCCTTGTCAAAATTCTGGGGAGCAGAATCAGACTTGAAGTCCTTAGAGATCATTTAGTCCCACCTTTCCCAAAGTAGCTCTGTCTCTTTGAGATGTTGACATGTGCCATATAGCCACAGGGTTCTAGAGTCAACCAAGGCTGGGAGTCACTGCATGGATAAAGTTAAATAAACTTTCTGCAGTAGAAAGACTCCAGAATTCAGCCTGATGGAAGCACCCTGGGGATGTCTGGGGTGAGAGTTATGGAGCATGTGGCTTGTCTTGAACTCCCTAATACTGAGGCTTGTTGTCATGGTGCATCCTTAGGAACTAGTATGTGACAAAACAAATTCTGAGAAATGCTCTTGTGGCTCAGCCCTCCTTGATGGCAAAGACATGGATAGAGACAGCTCTCCAGCTTTCCGTCCTCTTCAAGGTTCTGCCCTCTTCAAGGTGAGGAAATGGTGAGTGAGGGAGCAGAAACCAAAGCAGAGCTTGGCAGGTGATGGGAAAGGCAGAGGGCAAAGCAGGGAAGGCTCACCTTTCAGGGAGAAGGAGGAGCTGCCTTGGACAGTGGGCAGGTCATCGGAGCTCTGCATGGTGGAAGAGTACTCCCAGACCCGGGATGTGTAGTTACCTGGCGGGGCAAGGGAAGGGTGTCAGACAGAGGCAGCCCCACATGGGGGCCAGAGGCAGAATGAGGCTTCTGTCTCTCCAGCCCTCACCACGTCTCAAGCCAGGGTGCTGCTGGGCTCCAGTTATGTCTCCTGACAATCCTTCCAGACATCAAAGTTGCCCTAAACTATAAAGTGTTGTTGTGTCCCTGCCCAATCTAAAGGTCTACTGTCCTCAGATGGAGGTACAAAGTTTGTACTACGCAGTTCACAGTTCTTTCATGAGATGGTATCCCCATCCCTCACTGCAGTCTCCACTTCCTGCTTCACTTCTCTTCACTCTTCTCCATCACACAATGTTCCACTCAGGCTGTGCTCTGAGTTCCTTATACACACAAGGCTCTCTCTTGCCCAGGCTTTTTGCACAGACTTGCTCCCCCACCCTTAGCAAATTTATGTGTTGGGTTTTCGGGTGTCAGCTTCCATGTCATGTCCCCAAGTCTGTGTGTTCCTTAGCCCCTGCCCCACTTCACCTCACACCCCTTGCCCCCTGGGTTGTGGTTGCACTTTCCCACTGGGCTGCATGGGGCAGGGTATATACCCATCTGGCCAGCATCACACTTATGCCTGGCACAGAGCCTAGTTCCCAGAAGGTGCTCATTGTACATTGTACATTGTACAGTAGATGAATGAATGAGCAAAAGAACAACTAAAAACAAACACATGCAAAAGTTTGGGAACAGAAGCAGCTGTTATAACTCTTGGAATTCTGCTCACCAAGGGAAATGGGCTGACAATATCCATTTGCTAGCATGTCCCCATGTCGTGTAGAGGAAAGGAGGCAGTGGAGAGGGTGTACAGGACAGTAGGGACACCATTAGGGTATTCAAGTGGGAGGTTTTGGGGCCCCCATAGATGTTGGGCCCTCCCAGAGGCCCAGGGAAGCATGTGGGAGCTCTTTCTATCAAGCTCACTCCATGCAACGTCCCCAGTCTTGGAGAGTTTCTCCCACAGCTGCTCACAGGAGGGCTAGGGATGAACTTTGGGCTCAGCTATCAGAGATGGCTGGGCTGCTCACCTGTCCCAGGATGAAACCCTTCCCACATGGACCTCAGGAAGCCTCTATAGCATGGCACTCAGTGAGCATATCCCCCAAGGCTATAGGGGGCCATATGACTTGCCCTTTCATTCACTCATTCATTAGGCAATCTTTCTTTCAACAAATGTTTTCTAAGCCCCTTCTTTTGGCTCTGGGATTATGGCAGCAAATAGGACAGACCTAGCTTCTGCCCTCACAGAGCTCACAGTCTTCCCTGAATGTGACGGTATGATGTGAATCCAATCCTGGCAATAGAGGTGTAGGCATTGCCCTGTCCCTAGGTGACCCTGACCTTCCAGATCTCTGGGGCCTTGTCCTCTCTGAAGAATATCCCCTGCACACCCTTTTTTGCCTCTTCAGATCTTCTGGTGCTGTGTCTGAGGCAGGGGCTCTGGTGGCGTTGGCCTAGTCCCCTCTTTTTCTGCACATAGCTGCCATGTTCCCAGCACCCAAGGATGGAACCAAGGTCTCCCAGAACCTGGGCCCGTTGAGTGCACGCCCTGCCCTCGGACAGTGGTGCCCTCAGTGCACTGGGTCGAGGAACCCTGCTCATGGGCCCCTCCAGCTCTCCCTGGAGAAGCCACATCTCCACTCCCATTTAACCACTTCTGAGTCTTCAGGTCGTGTCACTCACTCACCTCACATGGCCTTCCAGGGATGGACCCATCTCATATCATGCTATCTTTTCCATTTACAGCTACACTAATTGGTCTTAACTACTGGACAACTTTTCAACGCAGAGGTACACAGATCAGTTAAAGGTTCTTTTGTGGTTCCTTGTGCCCTGACAATCATTAAGGAAAGTCTCTATATCTAACCCCAGGTTCCACTTTCCTTGACCTATTCTTCAGGGAGAAGATCACATGGACTCAGGGGTTTTCAGTGATGCTGAGGTGCACATCTGCCTTTCTTCCAGCCTAACTAACAACATCACACATGTACACACACACACTACACTCCCCCTCCCCCCGCCCCGGCTCAGTAGGACCCCTTCCCACTCATCTTTGAGTCTGCAATCCCAACCCAGATATCTATATTCACCTTAAATTGGGGAGTCCTACTCCCCTCCCCAACTCCCACCTCCTGCCCACACATAGGCCCTGCTCACCCTCATGCTGAGCCACCTCCTACCTTTGGTACCATAGAGATTGTTGAAGTTCTTCTGATTGACCTCCTTGGAGAGGCGGCTAGGGGACACAGGCTGGTATGATGTCCTGGCCCCACCTGTGAAACAAAGGAGTAGCTGTCACCAAAGGAAGGTAGTTCTGGCTCAATTAGGGACCTATGACTTCTGACCCAAAGGGTGCTAGGCAGGACTTTTTGTCTACTGCCTGTCCCTGGACCTGGGTTCCACTACTATGACAGCTCTTTTGGGTCTAGAATAAGGTGACTGCTCAATTTACTATCTAAATTGGGACACTTTAAAGGGTGAAAGGGGGGCCACTGATAATTATGCCAGGAGTACCAGGTATAAATTTGGACAATCCTGGACAGACTGATATATGGTAACCCTACTTGGGAGCTCTGAGGATCACCAAAGGCTTAAAAAGCCAACACTCCCTTCCTGAGCCAGTTCCTATGTGACCAAGACCCCATAGGCTAGGAAATGGGAGAAGGGAAATGGTAACAATGAGGAGGGCAGAGGCATTAGACCCTTGGCCAAGTGAAGGACTTGATGAGCTGGTGCCCACAAATATGACCCAGATGCTTCTCTCCAGGGATGGGAGCCTGACACTGCACAGATGCTATCACCATCACCACCCCAAATTCAGGCTCTCACATATATCTTGAGAAGATGCCAGAATAGGAGCCATACCCGCACTTTGCAGATGAAGAAAACATCCTCCCCACTTATGTCAGCATCCTTTTATGAGCTCCTTCCCTCCTGCCTAACTAGACGTTCCCCCCACCCCCAAAGCTCCAAGTTCCATCCTATCTGGCCCAGCACCTGCTGGGCTTTTCTCTAAACCTTTGCACCTGTGGTTCCTCATTCCTCTCTCCCCCCAGTGCCTGCTGCCCATCACAGCCACACCCCTTTGCTGAACACACTGCCCTCTTTCAAGGATCTGGGAGACTAAACTCTTCTGAGAAGTCTTATTGCCCATTCTCACAGCCACAAAGCTCCCAGACTCAAGCTGGTGGCCGTTGATTCCTGACTTGTTGCTGACTCTCCTTGGCCCTTTCCTTGCCTCTACCCAGAGCCTGGGAGCTCCCAGAGGGCAAATTTCCTCCTCCTTTCTGTCTCCAGTAGAGGGGCAGGGACACTGGATGAACCTGTTTCTTCCACTTACAAATGTCACAGCCTGCCTTAGTGACAGAACTGGAAGCTCTCCTAGCATTTGAGTCCATACTCTTTTCTTCTCAGAGAGGAGTACTGAGGAGGCAGTGAACAGCCCAAGGCTCTCAGGGTGACATCTTGGCCGGTCTGTGCTCCTTCCTCCATCCTTCATTACTGCTCTGTTCCCCTCATCACAGCCTGCAGTAGAGCCTGAATGCCCCTCAGTCTTCTATACAGCAGAGGAGTCAAGCAGAAATCAGTTTGGGAGCTCAATACCACATCAGGGTCTGGTCCTCAGAGGACAGAGAGAGCTAGAAGGGAGAAGACCTAGGCAAGGGATACTAGGGTAGTTGGTTAATGCAGTTCACCCTCTTGCAGAACTAGTTCCAAAGGGTAGCACTCTGGGGAGAGCAGGGGGTAGGACTGCCCTCCTACACCAGGAATGTGGAGCAGGGGCGGGGATTGAGTGGGGAGGGGGTGGAACTCAGGCACCAGCTGCCTAGCCAGGCCTTCCAAAGATGTTCAGGTGTTGTTTTCAAATTGGGTGGGGCAGCAGAGGTTCCTGTCTACTGAGCTCATCTCTCCCAATTACCTGAGCCCCTCCCATTGAATGTGTGTCTGAGGTGTGTGAATCAGTGAAGACTCTCAGTTCCCCCCTCCCAGTCCCTTGTGCCTTCCTCATGAATCCTTTCTTTCCTTTCCTCGCACCCCACTTTTCTCTGGACCCCGCTCCGCTACACACACCTGCACAAACCCTTTGTCTGAAGCCGGTGGGCCTGACATACCCACCTTATGTAACAGGCATTGTTGTGGTTTGTTGTTGGTGCAAAGAATGTGACTGGCTATCACAGGACAAGGACAGGCAGCCACTGGTCTATATCCCCACCTAGGTTGTCATCCCTGCAGGGCAGGACTCTGCAGGGCCTGGAGGAGGGCTGAGGGGGTCAGGCTGCATTGCACAGCACCCCTACCCCCACACTGCATAAGGAGGGAGTGGTGAGGAAATTCAGAAGACCAGCCTCCCTGCCCTTGAAGAGCAGAATGATTCTGGAGGAGCCAACCCTCACATAGGACAACAAAAACCTAAGCAGGAGAAGCAAAATACAGCTCGGCCTAGCAGATAGGAGCAGGTGAGACCAGCAGCCAGGAGACCCTCTATAAGGAAAGAGAGGGAAGTATGTGGGCTAGAGGTGACAGGCAGATGGGGACTGTCTGTGTCACAGGGGAAAGAAGCCAGATAATTTGTTGTTTAAACCAGGATGCTTATGAGAGTGAGAGGAGGCCCTGTTAATGATTACACTGGGACAGCAGGTACATGCCAGGACCATCCCAGGCAAACTGAGAACAGCCACTCCACCCAGGGAGATCCTGGCTGAGTTTCTCCACAGAACGGCAGGATACTCTCCCTTACCCTTGGGTGTGAGGTACATGGAGTATCTCTTCATGGTATCTGGTGCACTCCACTCACTTGTGTAGCTATTAGTATAGTTGTTCATGTAGCGATGGTCACCCCCTGGGAAGGAGAGAGGTAAGGTCAGCAGAGGGACCATGGGAGAAGTAGCTGAGTCAGACCAAAGCTCCCTCTGTCTCAGGGAGAAGTAAAGCTCCCTAACCTTAGAGAAGGTAGTGTCATGCCCAGCATCCCCTCTGCTTTTGAACCTGGGGGACTAGAGGATCTGCAGTGAGTAAGATCATGTGCACAGCACTTTGCAGTTTACAAGGTGCTACTGATATCCATTTCTTATTTGATGTGTACATCAACTCTTGGACTGCTATGAAGATCCATCCCCATGTAACAGATAAGGAATTGGAGGCTCAAGAGGTGAGTGAAATCACTTGCCCAATGTCACATGGCCAGTAAGGGCCAATAAGTAGAGCCCTGCCCTACTTCCTATCTCTGTCTCAGCCACTGTGGGCAGCCCAAGGGGGTGGAATGACATCCCAGCATTGGCCTCCATGGCCAGGGGTGTGCAGGGGGAGTGAGCTGCTCAGAATAGGCACTGACTCCTTTCCCCATCTCTATACCCACTAGCAGACACCCAAACCCAAACAAATTTATGACTTAGTGCTTGCCTTCCCCAGCTGCCTTCTGCTCTATTCTTTTCTCTGGTAACTTCTTCATCTCCTAATTTCCATCTGCCCTTTCCTCTCTCCTGGGCAAGAGGAGGAATGAGTGGCTCAGACTCTCATTTTTCATCTCCATCACCTATGCTTAGCAGGCCCTGGCACAGAGTAGGCACTCCATGATAAACAAATGTCCTCCTAGGTGTTGGCCCAGCTCCCTTTCCATCTTCCCCAAACCCAATACCAGATGGCCTGGTATTTCTCGGCCCCCAGGCCTTTGACAATAGAATGGTCTTGTGGGCAGGCCTGCTTCAGGGAGAAGAGGATGGTCATTCCAAGGTCTGATTCACAAATCAGCCATCATCAGCCTCCTACAGCCAAACATATTCCCAACAGAGATGTAGTAGCAACAAAAACCAACATGGAGTCCCAGGTGCAGGGCAGCTGACATCAGCAGCATTCATCCCAGCTCCAGGTGGCCACCTCCCTACACACCTTGCACAGGGCACAGAGCCATACCTGCACAGAGGCCATGGCCAAGACAATCTTGACCTAGAAATGAGTGGATAGAGGTGGGGATTCCTTGTGAGACTCACAGGCCACCCTGACCCAGTCAGGGCCACCCTCCTATGTCATGGACTGGGATCATCACACTCTCCAACCCTTATGCATGGCCACCAGCAACAGCAGCTTCTCGGATGAGAAAACATTAGAGGCTGAGTAGCAAAGTGTAAACCCCAACTGTTGATCTTGCTTAACTGTGTGCCCTTTGAAAAGCAACTTCTCTAATCCTCAGCCTTCTGGTTTGTGAAATGCAAAATATCCTATGGAGAAAATAAGATACTGTAAGTGAAGAGCTCAAACAAAGCCAGCATACAAGGAACACTCAATTTCTGTCAGCCATCACATTAGTATTGTTGCCATTATCATTAAAGGAGAATTTCAAGACCCAAGTGCCACTTAAAGCAAAATGATTGTCTTGCTGCAATGACTTATTGGTCCTCAGGTGTGACTGAGTGACCCCCAGTTTCACAGGACACTGTACAATGTCACCATCACCAAGATATACAGGTGTTGCCTGAACTCTGGCACTTCTGCACACTATTACCTCCTTCTCATTCCCAAAGACTCACATGCTCCATCTAAATACCAAAGACAGGGATCATTTCCTTTGATGTGTTTGGGGTTGGAAGTCATTAATCAGGTTGCATCCTCAAGGCCTATGTTGGACCTAGGGCAGGGCCTTGGGGAAAGTGTCCAGGCTTCAGACCCTAAAGGAATTGGGCTGGTACTGGTGGAAAAAGACTTAACAGAGTAGTTTCTCAGGTTCAGAGGCTTTCTGAGAGATGATTCAGTTCCCCTCTGCAGAGTACAGCATGACTCAGAAGAGAGGCTGACTTCAGGGGAGCTATTGAGTCACCAAGACACACTGTATCCTACAGTCCCCAGCCCAGCTTACCAGACAAGTCCAGGCTCTGGTCTCAGCACCACTCAGCACAGTCACAGTGACAGGAAAGTTTTCAGTCCAAGCACAAATTCAATTATAGGTCACATCTACTAGAGTCTGCAAAGTCACCAGTTTGGAGTCTGGCCCTACGTGTGGCAACATCCATACAATAGCTAGAATGGGCCTGACAATCAGAGGCAGATCTGAATGAAACCAATCCCTGATTCTGATGAATAGCCACAGAGAAGAGACCTTTGGGCAGCTGGTGCCCAGATGCTCCCTTCCCTGGAGGCCCCTTGTAATGGCTGCCTAACCTTGGTAGCAATTTCAATGAGAGACTACAATCCCTGAATCCTAGTCCCAACATCTTTGGTACAATGGGTGGCTGGAAACAACAAAGGGCCAGCTGGCCGGATGCAAGCCTGCACCAGGCAGCAGGAATTGACCTGGGAGAAAAATGACCATGGCCTTGGAGCCTACCCACAAGAGGGAACCTACCATTCTCCATGTGATTCCTTTCAATGAAATTACGGCTCAGGTCTGCCTTGCACATCTTCTCAACATGACGCATGCATACGTTGAGCAGGTCATCCTTGAAATTGCCAAGTGACTGCCCCAGGCCCTCTCCTTCCAGCAGAACATGATAAGTGGGAAGGGGTGGGGGGAGGGAGTAACTGCTCATCAGTGCACCAAATTCCTACCAAGAAAGGAAAGAAACTATTAATCTCTAGAGTCTTTAGAAGCTTTTGGGACCCTACTCTGCAAGAGGCTCTCACAGTCCAGCCAGAAGACTCAGCACTGAGAGGGAGAGGAGCTGGGTTCTAGATCCAGCTCTGCTATTAATTAGCTCCATTTCTCCTCATTGAGCACGAGATTCTTCTGTAAAATGAAAGGTTTGACCAAAATTCGCTACATGCTAACATTCCTGATAGCACTAGCAGTCAGATATATGACTACATGGTTCTCACCTCCAAAGCTGGGCACATCATGCCTGCCTCAAGGAGTTTGAGGGTAACACAAGCTGTGAAGACTTTAGGAGTAAAAACACTAAAGAAACACAAGGAATTACTAGAGTGTTGCATGTTAGTCATGGTGGTATCTCCACCCTTACATGTCTCACTCAACACTGACCCTACACTTTTGCACTTTTCCTTTCCTTCTCCCTCACTGGAGAATCCTTCCTTCTTCTCAAATCCTAACTGGCCTTCAGGATCCAATTCGAATTCCACCTCCTCTGTAAAGCTGTCTTATATTACTCCAGCCTGCTTGCTTTCCTCAGAGCTTCCTTGGGCACTTATCTCATGAATCATATGTTTTATCATTTAATTATACACTCTTCTATATTGTTCTCTAATTATATATGCCTTATCTTTCCAGCTAGATTGCAGCTCCTTGGGGGCAAAATCTATGTCTTATACTTCTCTATTCTTCTTAACACTTAATAGAGTACTGGGCATGCATGCAGTAGTACCCCAAACACTAACAGACAGAGGAAGGGACAGGCAGACAGTCAGACAGACAGACAGACAGACAGACAGACAGACAAGATCAAGGATAACAAAAATGCAACACTCATCTGCCACTCTCCTATACCTGAAACAAGTATCACTAATTAATCACAGAACTTTCCTCTTCTGTACATGGAGCACTGTTAGTATGTATCAATCAAAGTTGGTACAAAGTGATATTTGCATGCCATTTTTGGATTAGGTAGAGAAATGGCTTGGATGGAAAAATTAAGTGGATAAATGGAATGAAACCTGAATAAATGTCTAACCACTATGCTATACATCTGGAACTAATATAAAATAATATTGAACATCAACTCTACTTGAAAAATAAAAATTAAAAAACAAAAGTTTGGCTAGATGAATGAGTGAGTAATGAATGGATGGTAGATGGTAGATGAATGGGTAGTTAGATGGATTGATGAATGGGTGGTTAGATTGATAGGTGAATAAATGAATTGCTGGATAGATGGGTGGATGGATGGATAATGAACAAAGGGTCTGAGAAAGTGAATGGGAAGACTGAGGGATTGAATGGTGGAAGAGTTGCTTGTCACCTGCAGAAACAGCACTGAGTCACTGATGCTGTGCAGCTGCTCCCTGGTTTGCTTGTCCTCATGCAGCACCTTGGCCCTTTCATCCAGAGCATCCACAATCACCTTCACCTGGTCTACAGCATCCCGCTCCCGCTGCTCCAGTGCAGTCCTTACTTCCTCTTTTTGCTTCTCTAGGTCTCGCACCAGGTCCCGGAAGTTCTGTTCCAAGATGGCCTTCTCATTGGTGGTGAAACTCTGGGTCCAGAGTAGGGAAGTGAGGGAGGAGAGTTTAGTAATTTTAAAGCCCTAGGGTGCACCTTTAGGTTATCAACACAGATTCAAGGAATTTCTACTGTCTTAACCTAGCAAGCCTGTTTGGCTGAGAATCTCATTCAAAGGCATCATTGAGGGATGCCATCTATTGATAGAAATGGCCAGTTTTTTTTCACAGCCCAACTTTTCTTATCTCTCCATGGCTTCTCCCCAACAGCCATTCTACACCTGAGCAACTTCATGGGCCCAGAAGTGCCCCATGAGTCAGGATGTGCTCATTGAAACCTCCACCGGCATCAAACATCACCCAGAAAGTGATTTGATGGGTGTTTATGTGGCCAGGGTCAAGAGTCAATGATTTCAGTTCATGGTTGCAATTACTCAAACCATGGAAGACATACGTCTAGCCACACTGGCACAAGTAAAAAGGAAATGGCATGCATTTGGTGGCTGGGTAGTCTAATGGGCATAGCAGACAATGGGAACATTGGAAGGCAAGTTGGTTTAGCATCTTTTTTGCTGGAATGAGGTAAAATGAGTGTTAGGTAATGGACAAGAGCCCACCTGGATGCCTAGCCCAGACGTAGAGGGGAATTGGTAGAAATGCTAAAGCTGGAGGTAGAATCCAGAAGAAATAAGTGTAAGATATAAATGTGGGCCTAAGACTTTAAACTGGAGGTCTGCCTCCCTTCAGGCAGGATGATGGGATAAGAGTACAGCAAGAGAGAAGCCTGGGGCCTGCTTACCTTGATGCGGTCCTTCTCTTTCTGCCACTTCTCAGCTTCATCCTCAATCTCAATGATCTTGAGCTGCAATTGCTCTTTTTGCAGTGACAGCTCTGTCTGCAGTGAAGGGGCAGGGTTGGAGGAGAAGTCAGAGAAGGAGGTAGAAGAGAACCAGAGAATCAGGGAATGGGTCCACTTAGGGAGCAAACTTGGACAGGGCTCATTCCTCATCCATTCAGCCCTTCATTCATCAAACACTCATCAAGATCTCAGATATGCAAGGCACCATGCCAGTTGTCAAGGATTCAAAAACACTGTCTTACTATAAACTCAGACTTCTAAGGTTGAACACCCCAGCTATGTCTTTAGAAGGGATAAACTTCTGCAAGTTCCCTCTACTCAATGTGAGCAGGAGGGAGGCCCATTTATGGGGTTCCAACTCTTTTCAATGGACCTGGAGCCAATGGGAAGAAGAAGGAAACCTCCTGCCTCTTTCAAGCTAAGGGGAGGAAGGGGACCCAGCCCAACTCAGCCCAACCCAGCCCAGCCCAGGGAGTGTACCATGGCAGAAACAGTGTGCAACATTTTTATGGCATGACGTGGAGTCTGTGTTGCAAGCCAGAGCTAGCATTGTTGCTGATGGGGACTCTGTCTGGGCAGGCACAGCTATAAACCTGTTTATGGAAAAGGGAATGCATTTTGCAGTTTAGGCAAGATAGGAGCTTTTATTCAGGAGAGAGGCTAATGAGTGAGGCAAGGATGTGTGTATGAGAAAAGAGCAAGAGGGGTTCTAGGGATCCCTATTCAGGGGGAGGACATCAGCTGTTAGAGTCTGGGGTGGGTTAGGAAGAGGATTTATCAGGAGTGTGCTGGGATATGAGCTCTCATGTCCATACTTTCCTTCCATTTGGAAAAATGCTCTTCTCTGAAAAGCAGCTACAACAGAGACAAAAGGGGAGGTATAAAGCTAAGACCAATCCACTTTAGGCAGGCCAAGAGGCATCGCTTTTGCTCTGCTGTGCTTCCCACTAGTGCTCTCAAAGCTCCTTCCAGCTTAGAAGACAAGTGGGCAATCTTCACCTGACAGGCAGAAAGATCAAGGTATTCAAGAAGGCACTGAGTGCTCCAGGTCTCCACACTACGCAGGGTTTTGAATGTAGAATCACACCCCTTTCTACAACTGTCTCTTTGAGGAACCCATAGGAATAGTCAAGATTAGGGAGCCACAAACAATAAGGAATGTGAGCTCTGTCGGCAAGGAGACCTGAGCAGCTGGGCACAGACTTTACCACACACCATACCTCCTGAATGCTTCACTCAGCCAAGGTGGGTACTGATGGGGAACCTGTGCAGACACCCAGGGAAGTGGATTGATCATGGAGAAAGCTTCCCTGGGTTGTTTGGAAAAGGTGCCCAGATAGCTGGGGAGCTGGTGGAAAATACCTAAGGCAAGCACTGCAGAGCTCCTCAACAGAAAGCCCCTGATTCCACTGCTTAGCCCCACCTACTCCTGGGCTCTCCAACTAGGAGACTCTAGATTCTTCTCAGTAGGTATCTGCCCTGCCAGCAATAGGTTAGAAATCCCACATCAAAAATGCCATCACCAGAGATGGAAAATGATTGTCAAGAGGAACAGAATAAAAGGAGATGAGGATGGGGATTTGGCTTGGTCTCTGGAAAAAGGCTGAGGAAAAGCCAACTGCCAATAGACACAGTGGTGGGAGGATGAAGAGTAAAAACAGTAAGACTGCATTGTAGACAGTGGAGACTCAACCCTCACGCTCTCTGAGGACATAGAGCTTGAAAGCCCAGAACACAGAATTTGACAGATCCAGTGGCCTGGAAGGTCCCAAGAAGTCTAGGTCTGGTAGGCAGATCTGAGCCCTGAGAAAGAGACCAAGAGGCTGGGAATGTGTCTGCCCCAGGAAACTGCACTGGCCTATGGTTGATGGGATAGCTGGAGGCCTCCTAACCCAGCTCAGTGATGGAGGAATTGGCACTTGAGTTTCTCACTCCCAACCTTACCATCTCCCAAACAATGTCTGATGGACAGGAAAGCAGATAATATAAATGCATATACTCCCACTCCAGACCTGGTTGGGGAGGGAGGAAGGGCAGCCCTTTCATGAAGTGAGCTTGGAGAATCCAGGAGGAAGGTCATACAGAGCACAGGACTGGGAGTCCAAAGCTTAAATCCAGTTACCATCACCTCCAGGCAGTTGGCCTTTCCAAGAAACCTAACTTCTCTGTGCCTCAATCACTTTGTCTTTCGTGGAGGTAGTAAGAGGACCATCTCTCAGGGAAATTGTTCAATGAACTGTGATCAGGGAAGTGAAGTTCTCACAAGGTGCCTGGCACAAATAAAGCACTGACTAGTGGTCCCAGTGTCACTGTTGGTTGGAGCACATTCCATGGACCAGGATCAGAGGGGTGAGTGCAGTGTGACAGGCTGGCCAGCAGGGCACAGGTAAGCAAGGGGAGCGGGTGAGGTCTTGGTGCTCATTGGTGAGCAGAGCATGTGCTTAGTATTGGGGTCCAGGTGTAGTGTATACACTGTCAGGATATAGAGTGAAATGTGCATAGAGAGGCTGAGAAGGTCAAGACTTTAGATCAAAGATGCAAAATAGAGGCTTTGATGGTGGATTAATTGAAGATCGGAGGATACTGGGGAAACCAGAATGGAGGTTGGAAAAAGGAGGTAAGTGTGAACTAAACACCTCTAAGTAGGAGGAGGTTTGACCAGAAAAAGTGAAGCCTAGAGGAGTCGTGTGTCTAGAGTGAGCAGAGGTGCTAAGGGGGACCTACTAGGAGCTATGTGGGGGGATGAGGCTATCAAGGCCTGCAGGTGAGGAAAGGTCATACCTAGACAAGCATGGATTCATTGGCCAAGAAGGAGTTAGAGGAAGAAGAATCCAAAGAGGTTTAAAACAATAAAGAGCCTAGACCAAGGGCAGAAGGAGTTAGTCTCTGGGAGCCCATCTGTGTGAGGGGGAGGGAGGAGGATCGCGAGGTTACCTGAGGTAAAAAAAAGGAGAGTTAGAGGTGTCCGCCAGTGACCTGAGGGGAGGAGGAAGAGGTGGCTAGACTGGAACCATGTGAGGGCAGGGTCCAAAGTGGACTCCCTGTCTGCAGCAGTGGGCAGAAGAATCAATCAGTGTGGAGGAGAGAATAGTCTTATTTCTTTGGGACACTAGAGAAGTCGGACACAGGCTGGGAGGGGCTTTTCCTCCTATACCACCCCTTGCAAGACTAGACTTGCAGGACACAGCGGGATCTTGGAAGGGACCTTTGACTAAAAACTCAGGGCTTGTAGAACTATTCTTTCTCACCTCTGGGATGAGGAGATTTGGGGATGAAACCTCTGGAGAGGTATCCAGCATTTGTTTACCTCTTGCCAATACCTCTGCTGGAAAAGGTAGGATATAGAAAATAATATAGCATAGGAAGGCTCCAAAGATATTGGGTTCTCCTGCAAAACTAGGGAAGAAAAGACACTAATAGTATTACTAAGCATCTACTATGTATCTGGCATTTCTTCTTTAATCTGCAAAATCCTCTATGGAGATAAGTAGTGTCATCCCCATTTAAAATACAGAAACCAAGGCCTAGAAAGATGATATAGCTTGCCTGAGTTCTCATATCCAGAAAATGATAAGGCCAAGATGCAACAGCACTCAGATTCTGTTATGTGGCTTCTTAACCTCTAAGCTATTCTCTGTATCTTCCAGGACATTGTCCTTCCCCTTTATTCCTACTACTTCAGCCCACTCAGGCTCCTCCACCTCACAGGTGGTGCGATTTGGTGATTCTACCCCTTTCCTTCCCATAACTTTCTCATTGCCCCCTGAGACCCCAGCTTTCTCTCTCTCTCTCTCTCCCTCCTCCCTTGGAAGGTGATTAAAGCCCCCGCTTTCTGATAGGGCCTCAGCTCCTCACAGCAGCCTGTCTACCCCCTCTCTCTTGACTTCCTCCTATTCTCTAATTCAATCCCTTTACCCTGCCCAGACCTGTCCCTAAATGCCTCCTTTGTTCCCACTCCCACTTGTCTGGTTGCCTCTTGCTCTGCTGCCTGAGATGGTTCTTGCGTAGGCCACTCACCCTTGAAATCCTTCCAGCCTTGGGGGAACAGAGGTTTCCCTGAGAGCAGAAAGTAGCACAGCAGCTGTGGTGCCTCAGCCTGGATGGGGCCTTCAGTACAGACGCACCTGAACACTTACCTGGATCCATGTACTTTCACTGCCCCCAGGGAAGGGGAGATGGAAGATTGGGCTGTGATCTTCCCCTGGCCTAAATTAACCAAATGGGCCGTCAGCTGTGACATTTGCCAAATGAGCCAGTTAATTGCCAAATTTGTATGCTCAGATAAATGGTAATTATCTGGATAAGACTCAGAAATGCTTGATAGATTTTTCTATTTCCACGCAGATGGCAAATAGCCCATTATTAGTCTACTTGATTTGGGGCTTACTGTTCTTCCTGCTTCTTTAAGTGTTAGGACAGGGAAAGAGCAAGATAGGGTGAGAAAAGCATCACCCAGTCCATCTCTAGATCAGCGATGGGCCCTTGAGGAAGTCACCCCATCTTCCTGGGTCTTGGTTACCCCTGGTAAAATTGGACTAGATCTCTGATTCTCAACCTGGTGACACATTAGATCCCCAAGGGAGACTTAAAATATAGATTCTAGGCCCTGAATCCCCGAATCAGAACCTCTCAGGGTAAGGCCCAGAAATCTGTGTCTTAGAAATTCATCAAGTAATTCAGGTAGAGGTTATTTTTAGAAGCCCTGGACTCAGTGACCCCAAGGAGAGCCTGTCAGTCCTATTAAAACAAAGTTTAAAATAGTAGAGAGGAAATAGCCTGGATTGCAGCCACACTAATAGTTTGAACCCAGCTCTGACATTCCCCAGCACTATAACTTTGGGTAAGTCTCTTGGCATCTTTGAGCCTGTTTCTTCATCTAAAAATTAGGTACTGTAACCCCCGCCCTGTGGGACTGTGTCAGGAGTAACCACGTAAACACCAAGTTCAGTTCCTGGCACATACATGTGCTCCGTAAAGACTGTTGTGTCTCCTGCCCATTTGCCTGTCATTTTCCTTTTCTGTCTCTTGTCTCTAACCCTCTTCGATTTTGTTGTTTTATTCTCAGCACTCACAGAGGTCATTCCATCTCCTTTTCTTACCTACCCTTGTCCCAGAGCATAAGTTTTTCCATAAGATCTTCTGGGAGAGTGATTCTTCCCTCCCCCCATCACACCCCAGGCCTTTAAGCCTTGCTTCTTTTCCTGAACCCATCGCTGTTGTCTGCCCAAAGAGTTTTTCTGCCCACATCAGCTCAGCTCCCAATGTTGAAAGACCAGTGACTGCCCAGGCCCAGAAGCCTGGCAACTCAGCCTTCATGGAAGAATTGGGCAATAAAGCAAGAAGCAAAGCCATGGGGTATGGTGAGAGAAATGACCGAGTCAAAGGTTGGAATTGGGAGAGTGGCCAAGGTACTGAACCTACCCTGCCTTGACAAGCCAGGAGCTTGTACCTCCAGAGTGATGCCCAGGCTGGGTTCCTCCATACATGCCTTGTCATGCTGCCAACCCAGAGCCCAGCCAGGACCCTCACCAGGAAAGTACCATTGGTGAGTGCAGAGGTCAGGCAGGCCTGTAGGGGGATTCCATCCTAACCCAATGCAACAGAAGGGACTTGGGATAGACAGGGGAAGGGCCATGAGAGACAGGAAAGGATGGATACATACACTGTAATCTCATCAGCCTAATCCAGTCTGGAAAATGTCCAGAGACAGAGGTGGTGGGCCAGAGAACATCTGTGGCACCCTTTGCAACATTTAGCGTGGAATTGAAAACATTCTGATCTTAGGCCCACCAGAAGGATTGTCATCTGGCCACACCAAGTGACCTTGCCCTAATACTGCCTCTGCTCAGAGTCTTTAGGTAGAGTTGAGGCTCATGAGATGAACACCCATAGCCTCAATGCCATCTACAGCCTCGTGCAGCTAACCAAGATAAGTCTGAGATGACCTCACCTGAATTTTTACCAACCAGTCTGTAAAGGAGGTTCTGGACAGAGGTCCTTGCAAAAAACTGTGTGTGGGCTGATGTTTGGATCTGAAGGGGATGCCTCCAATGGATGCCAGGATCGACCTGCCCATTCATTTTGATCCATCAAACCACTAACTCCACTATGTGTCAGTGTCCCCCACATCTGAAGTTTCTGCAGAGCCAGACCTAGACAAACTTCTCTGCTCCATCTTGGTCTCCTGGCTGCTTGGCATCACTCTTTCTTGCCTAGTCCTCTGCTGCTGGTGCACACACACATGCACACGTAAGTGCATACACACACGCTCCATGAAGCTCTCACCAATAAAGTCATTCCAATGGATCAGACATTTTCTCCCTGAAAGTTCCTGTGAAACACACATATCCTGAATCCTATCCTCTCAGTACCCTTCTCCTAAATTGCTCTCAAACACTGGAAGAGAACTTGGGGGAGATTGTTACTCAAATTTTATAAGCTTGAACAGGTCTCTTCTTTTCTCTGGCCTGTGCCTCCATCTGTAAGGTGAAGAGGAGATGGATGAAATTGCTAACACTCTTCAGCCTGGCATTTCTGTCCTCTATGATTTGATGTTTACCTATAGCTGCTACTGTGTAACTGGGCAGGTGTTTCCTGGGCTTGTTTGTGTGTCTGAGCTCTGCCTCCTGACCTACATCATGAGCCCTCAAGGGCAAGGTCAGTGTCTTTGAGTGTTACAGCAGGCCCAGTGCCAGAACATGAACTCAGTGCCTGGTGCCTCCAAGGAGGGCTGCCTGTGATCCTCTTGTCCTTCAGGGACACTTGAACTTTTCTTAAGTGGTGATATCCTTGTTTCAAATGAAATTTGGGACAAATTATATATAAAACAAGTAAATGAGAGTATGAGTTGCTTGCAGTAGAGGTGGGGACCTGGAGGCCCTGGCTTCTTGGCACCAATTTGCCCCCCTCCTCATCGCCGAAGCCTCAAAGACTTTTCTAAGACTCCTAGAACTCCATGAGGTAATCTGAAAACCAACAATCTAGTCCAACCCCTTGGGTTCATATATAGGGAAACCAAGACTGTGAGAATGGAAGGGACTTCTCCACCATCTTACAGCTAATTAGAGACAAAAAACAGAACTGGAACTCAGTCAGGTCTCCTAAAACCTCATCTGAGGCTCTGCCATTTCTTGGTTGTGGTGGATGAAGATGATTGCTCCTTGTTCTGTTCTGATTTCCCAAGAAAGCTTCTGAAGAATAGGTTCCATGGACCAGCCCCATCTCAATCTCTCAGTAAGAAGCTCAGTGCCAAGCTGTGGTGGGGCAAATGAAGCTTCTGAAAAGGATCTTTAAGTCTTTTCCCATCTCTAACCATCCCTCCCTCCCCAAGGGTATGGGCAAGAGGTGCAGGGAGAGAGTAATCAACAAGCGTCTGGTCAGGAATGCTGGGCAGTGAGGGTGTCCTGCCTGTACTACTCCATTCTGAGGAATGCAGAAGCTCTTGAGAAAAGTTTATTTCCCTGCGTTGACCATCAGGAGTTTCACCCCAGTGGGAGATTGCCCATGGCAGGAAGTTGTGTTGCTGCTGAAGAGAATGGGCCCAGCATCTGTGGGACAAGGGGCAGCAGCCACAGCTGGGCCTTCTAGCGCAGAACACCTTAACCAGGTGTATTACATTCACAAACCTTCACACGCCTCTGCTCCTCCCCATAGAAGTACAGGCATAAGCACATATGAAACTCATGCAAACACGCATACGCACACAAACACCCACATGCACTTAAAACACATACAAACATATCTGTATACACCTCACCCACACACAAATGCCAACACTCACCAGTAGTGTTCACCTACAATCACAGGCAGATCTGCATGCAACTATACACACAAAGTACACAGGGCGCAGCTGAGAGAAAGTAAAAGAGGCCATTGGGGGAATCAAGAGACTGGCTGGAGGAATCAGATAGAAACCCAAGAAGCCATTGCCCTGCAAATGCAAATCCTGAAGCTAGAAAAAAAGGACACTTAAAGATCAAAATTCCCTCCTCCTCACCCATAACCCATTCTCAAAGGGCCAGTCCTGCTCAGAGAGAATTTAAGAATTCTCTCTTTCTTAAGTCAAAAAAGAAGAAACACCACAGCCAGGCGCAGAGCCCAGGATTGAGTGCTGATTATCTGACCTGACTTAAATTTATCCAATGACTGTGTCCAAGTCCCCAATCTTTCTGAGGAAATGCCCCATCTCCTGAGGACTTAGAGGATTGGGGAACTGCCTTTGTCCCCCAGACCAGGGGTGTGCAGGGGCTAAAAAGAGCCAGGAACAGTGGAGACTTAAGCCCCAAACCTTAGGAACCTCCAGTGGAGGAAATCATGTGGAGAGACATGCATGGTGAGGGAGGAGAGGCCTGGAGGGGCAGTGAGGGGCCCAGCAAGTTACCTCCTTCTCGGCCTTGGCCTCTTCCACCGTCACGGTGCTGTGATTCTTGTGCTCCTGAAACATGCAGAGGTAGCAGATGCAGGTCTGGTCTGTCTGGCAGAAGAGCTCCATGGTCTTGCCATGCAGGGGGCACTTGCGGGCCTCGAAGTCCCGGATGGGCTCAAGTAGCTGGTGGTCACGGAAAGCAGCACCCTCCAGGTGGGGCTTGAGGTGCAGCTCACAGAAGGAGGCCTGGCACACTAGGCAGGACTTGATGGCCTTCTGTTTGTTGCCGATGCAGGAGTCACAAAGGACCTCCTCAGAGCCTGGCTTGGAGCGCAATGTGATGCCCGGGTCGGTCCGAGGGTAGCTGTTTCTCCGGACATCTCCAGGCTCCACAGTGGACGTGGTGGGCTTCCGGGGCTCTGAAAATATGGACTTGCGCAGCTCCCCCTTCTCAGCAAAGGTGACGGGTGGCTTCTTAGCAGCCCCCAGCTGGATCCCAGCATAGAGAGACCGCTTGCCTTCCCCAGAGTCCATGCTGAAGTAGTTGGAGCCCTTGTCATCTACGGATTCCACAAACTGGATGATGGGCCGCCGCCACTCATTCCCTGAGAACAGGGAGCTCTTTCCCTCACCTGGCTTCAGGGCACTGCCCAGGCTCTTGCTCTCAACTGCCTCCCCACCATGCCCATTGGTGGCCTTGGCATCTTTGCCGTCAGCCTTGGCCCCATTCTCCAGGCTGCCAGTGGGGCCCTGTGGGCTCCGGGCTTCTCTGGCTTCTGGGCTGGCCCCGTTACTCTGGGAGGCATCTGTGGCTTCCATTGCAGGTACTTGGCTGGTCTGTTTCAGGCTCACTGAGGCTGCAGGGTGGTGACCTCTTTGGTGGAGGTCTCAACAGGAAATGGGACAGACAGCCACAGAGCCCAGAGACACACCTGTAGGGAACAGGGAGGTAGAGAAGTAGGAGGAGCAGAGAGGAGGGACAGCTGGAGAAAGCCTGACACAACGGCCAGAGAGAAGCAGAAGAGAGCCAGCAGAGCAGCTAATTATACAGGGGCCACGCCCTGCACATTCATACCTAACCTGATTTTTTAAGAGAGGTAGTTTTTTTCTCCCCCAGTTTAATTATTTTCCACAGCTCAGTAACCAGTTGGGCTACTTCCTTTTGACATACTTTCTTCTCATCGGGGAAGTGGGGAGCCTTTGTCTTCGTAGGTGGGCAGGCTTTACTGAGTCAAGGGGCCCCTGGGGCAAAAGCCGAAATGTCTACAGAGGCCCACAGGGAAGAGGGCTATTAATTGGATCATACAAGCCAAATAGCCTTGTAATTTGTGGGCCTGGATTTCAGAGGAGAGATTCCCTGTCCTAGGACAATGGAGTTGCTTCTCACCTTAAGGAGAATAATGGGTTCAGTTTGATTTGGATTTTAGGATTTGTAATGAGGTGGCTACTAATTATTGAACCCAACTTGCCAACTTCCAGCCACTGTCTTAGGTACATGATCTATATGGGCTCATTTAATCCTCATGACAACCTGTTTAGTGATCCCTATTTAATAGATGAGAAAACTGAAGCTCTAAGAAGATAGCTCACTGGCCTAAGTCAACTGGCAGAACTGAGATTTGAACCCAAGTCCTTTTAGATACTAAAGTTCCTTCTTCAACTAGGGTATCGTGGAGCCAGTTGAATATATCAATGGAAGGTGGCTTCTGAAAATCATGCCTGTTTCAGCAGCCCTAACAAGATACATACAGACCTTATGTTGTTTCTATCAGAGCAGGTCAGAACCTGCTTGGATCCAAAGGACAGAGAAACAGTAATGAAGGGAATGCAAGTAATGTCAGGCCAGGTGGCTGGGTCCTCAGGGCCCAAACTTTTCATTTTCATCTGTCTCCACAGTAGGTTTACTGTGTGACTCAGAAAAAAATCTGTCCACCTTCTCTAAGCTAGGCAATACCTTCCAAAAAGAGGCTAGTGAAGTGTGGAACTCAGATAATCTCAGGAGTGAGCTGTTAGAGTATGACTTTCATATAAATACACAGCTCAGAAAGAAAAGTGAAAAACACTCCAGCTAAATCTTCTCTGCCTACCTGCAGGAACGCTTGTCAGGACATGCCAACTGGTCACTTCTAGGCCGTGACCCTCTGCTATGATCCTAGGAAGCCAACACTCCCCATCTAGTAAAGAGCTGTGCCTCTCCCAGGTTGGGCTGGATGGGGCAAAATAGAACATGGGTGCGGCTGGAGTGGCAGGTTTTGGGTGGTGTGTAGGGGAGTGGGTTTCCCTAGAATCCAGGTCAAGCTCTGGAGCCCCCGCCCGCCCGTTGGCTCACCAGGCTAAACAGCTAATCCTTTGCAATAACACCGCTGAGGACAAAAGCAGAGACAAGCTTTGTTCATAAAGCAGCCAGAGTTTTAAGAGGTATAGGATAGTGTAGGGGGTGGAGAGTGCTGGCTTCATAATGAGGATTCCTTCTTACCTAATGTCTTTGTTCTCATTCCCAGCGGGAGCCCTCTCTTGTTTGAACTGACTGCTAGGTTGGCTAAGAGCTCATGGGGAACCCTTTCTCAAAGTCAGGCTCAATTCCACTGGGCTTTTGCCAGAAGTGTGAAGGGAGAGGTAGAGAAAGAGCAGTGCTATCCTGGTGTACTGGATGGGGATATGCTCCCCCTCTTCTGATAGTGTTTCCCCAACCCTGTGAGAATAGGCTATGAGGAGAAAAGAGCAGGGAAAGCAAGAAGCAACAGAAGAGTAAAACCAAAGGGCTCCAACATCAATGCTGGATGAGCCTGAGTTGCTGCACTGGAAGGCCTCTGCTAGTCCTTAGAGTTCATGCATCTATGTCCTAGAAGTCTGGAGGAATGGTTCTGAACCTTAGGAATAGGCTGACACAAAGTAGATGCTCAGAAAACATTTGTGGCTGGAGGGATGGGTGGATGGAGGGATGGGTGGATGGATTGAAGAAATAAAAATTAGATAAATCTGAGTGGGGAAATGAATGGATAATAGATGTGTGGATGATGGATGAGTGGGAAAAGAATGATGGATGGATGGATGGATGGATGGATGGATGGATGGATGGATGAGTAGGTAGTTGGTGAATTGGATAAAATAATGAAAAAAAGGAAGAGATAAAAGCAGGAAGGGAGAGAGCAAGGAAGATAGGCAGGATGAAGAGAGGTAAGAGAGGGGAAGAGAAAGGAAGAAAGGAGATGAATAAGTAGTAGGTAGATGGGTGTACTCATAAAAGTTTAGTGACTGACTCTTCCAGGGTGAAAAAGCACTGGTGTGTAGTGTTTGTCAATTTCTCCCACCATGACCAATTTCAAGCTACTAGCAAAGAGATGCACATGATTGGCTCTCCCAAGCCAATGGGAGCCAGCTTCAGCACATCACAGATGACACGTAGGTGGTTGAGGTAGATGAATAAATTGTAGGAGGGAGGATAGAAAGATAGATGCTGGAGAAAGCCATTCTCAGTTGTCCTGAGGAGGAAAACAGGTTCGATCAATTTCAAGGCGGTGGAAATCAAGGCTAATTTATCTCTTATACAAGGCTTTTCCTCTGACCCAGGCCCACAGTGATGGCTCCTTCTGAATTCTTGTTAATTTTCCTGTCTGTCCTACTCAGAGGCATTTAGCTCAGACCTCCCAATGTTGTTGATTATTCATTCATTCACACAGATTTCTTAAGCATCTTACCATGTGCCAGGCTCTAAACAAGGGACTGATTACACAGGCATGAATGAGTTGGGGAGCTCACAGTCCAGTGGGAAAACAGACCAGTGAGTCAATCATTTGAATTTGGCATGAACAGTGAAGGAGAGAACTCTGTGTGAGTGGCTTGGGCTGCGTAGAAAAGAGAGAGTCAAGGACATTCTGAGAGAGGCTTGTTCCTCCAACCAGGCTGAGCATTGTTCACTTCCTAGGCACAGAAGCATCCTCCCCAGCCAGACAGAGGGGATATTTACTTGGTTGAATTCTTACTTGATGTTGGTTGACTGGTCTTTTGATCCTCCTAGGCAGGGGCCCTAGACTCCTTCCTTCCTTGGTGGGGGCTGCTCCCTCCAAATGTCTGGTAGATGGGAGAGGCTCCTAGGGATCCCCAGAGTCCAAGGCCTAAAAAGACCTTCGAAGAGGAAGAAGCCAAAGAAACAATTGTTCTTCTAGGACTGGCTGCAGCCCTCAGATGACTACACCATGCCTACCAGCCCTGGGGCTGAACTAAAGAGTTAAGATTTCTACCTGCTTAATTACTGAGGTCTGGGATGGACAAAGAGGACCATCCATGGGAAAGTGATTGCTCCCAGAGCTTCCCCAGGCCCCTCACTCTGGCTCTGCCATTTGTGCCCATCGAAGGAACTACAGTCAATCCTATCTTCCTGGGTCCTGCCCCTCTCCAACCCCAAATCCAGTTGCACGCATTCCACAAAAAGGCTTTCCTACAGAACCTATGCGTCACAAGCAAACTAGCAAAGGCCATCTATCTACCACTGTGGCTGAGCGGGGCTGGAAAGCAGAAGAAACTTCTGTTTTAAAGGCTTTGAAAGAAAGGAATCCCATGAACTTCTTCAAACACTCATCTTCTATCTTATCCTGTCCTCTCTCTAGTCTAGCTTAAAGCCTTCCTGCTGCAACATTCTCCCTGTCTGAGATGATGGTGGAGTTTGATGTACTGCAGCCCCTACTCCATCCCTTGCAAGGTTTAAGAGGTAAGAAGAGCTGGTAGGTATGGCTTACAGAGAAGAATCCTTACAGAGAAGGAGCTGGCGCAAATTATGCCTTTTCAGGCTAGGCATGCCCTGCCAGCCAGCCTGCACTAAGTCCCTTCCTCCCAGCTATGAGCCATCCTCAAGCCTACTCTCAGACTTTTTTCATGAGGCATCTCAAAGCTGTTCCATCCTGGAAGCCTCCCCTGAATCATCAGGTGCAGTAGCCTCACCCACCCTCTGCTATGGCATGGTAATACCTAATTTCCCCACCAATAACCTTCAGATGAAAGAGGAAACCCCTTTAAAGGATAAAACTCCTCAGCTTCTTTGGGATCCAGGGTTGGGAGGGAGCAACAAGCTGGTTGATCCTGTGTCTCTGAGCAAGACTATATCTAGAAACGTTTTCTAAAGGACTTGCAAGAAAGTTAGACTTTGAGTCAAGATGGCAGAGTAGGTAAATGCTGTGTTCGTCTTCTCTCATGACCACATCAAAATTACAACTAAATTATAGAACAGCCATCATTGAGAACCACCTTAAGTCTAGCTGAACAGAAGTCCTATAACTAAGGATATAAAAAGGAAGCTACCTCGAGACTAGTAGGAGGGGTGGAGATGTGAAACAGGCTGGTCGCATATCCATGTGTGGCAGGTAAGAATTAGGAGGGATATCTCAGCAGCAGGGGTCCCCTCTGAGGAGCTATGGGGTCCCAGCCCCACACCAGTCTTCCCAGACCAGAGCACCAGAACCCCTACAACATCTGGCTATGAAAATCAGTGGGGATTCTGTCCAGGTTAAGACAGAGGACTGCTGTAGACCCAGGCATTCTCTGAAAAAGCTAAAGCACAAACTCAGTCACTCACAAACACTCAGGCAAAAGGACAATGGCTTAAAAAATACCAGGAACATATAGGGAGGGACAGAATTATCTGGCTTTGTGATGAGGACTGGAGGGGCAGCTCTCTCCAAAACTGAAGTGCTGGCAGGCGCCATTGTTCCTTTGTCAAGCTCTCCCCACACACAGCTGGAGGACACAGACAGACACTACATCTGAGTCTCCATTTACCTGGTAAACATCATTCTCCTCAACCTGGTGATTTTTTGAGACCCTGCCCCAACCGACTCACCCTCCAGCCCAAACCTCTTTCAGTGGCTGTTCTACATAAGCAGCTGTCTTTGCTCACTCTGTGGATTTTCCTAAAATATGTCAAAGGTCCACAAACCCCAGACAAGCAGAGACTGGCCTTGGTGTGCCCTGTACTTCATGCTAAGCAGCTCCAAACCCAGCACTAGTGGCAACTGGCCTTGGCTCACAGCATAGCCCCTCCCAGGTATCTCCAAGCTCAGCACAGGCAGCTACAAACAACATATCACTTTGTAGCTCCTACCAGGTGGCCTCAAACTAAACACAGGCAGCAGCTGATGTGGGCCTGCACCAGAGCCCCTCACAAGAGGCTCCAGAACTGACACACTTGGTGGCCAACTTCAGACCGCAACAGAGCACCACCTGATTAGCTCCACAAATGACACACACAAAGGATAGACTCAGCAGGCACCAGAGTCCCGCTAAAGCAAACCTTGCTCTGTTGGGTCAGATCCCACACAACAACTCCTCAACTATAGTCGTGGCCAGTCCTCACAGCCAGTCAGCTTGATAGTCAATCCCACACACTGATATGCCAACAGCAATCAAAGATCAACTATATCAGGAGGGCATGCATAACCTGGAAGGGCAATGGAAGGGAGAGGAGCAAGCATTTGTATCACATCTCCAATGGACCACGATCGCAGCTTTGGGCCATAGAGAAGGTAAGACACCATCCCCATATTCAAGGGGTTTTGGCCTATTGGGTTCTTCCAGATTTAAGCAACAGTTCTCTTACTCAGAGGACCTCCCACTGAATCTTCCAAGCCTTCTGACACCTGAAAAGATACTGAGTTTTAATTGTGGCTCTCAAGTAAGCAGAAGCAAGGTGGGGCTTCCCCAGGAGAAAGTGGTCAGATCTGGATCTGGTGAGATAAACCTGACTCAGGACAGCTTCATAAGGGGGAGGTCCACAGAGCACACTGCCATTCCTATTTCCCTGGCTTGGCACTTTCCTGACACTTACCTAGGACTCTGGGGAAAATTCTCATTAGATCAGGCTGATTTCTCCCGTGGCTTCCCAGCAACACCTATAGTGGAGTTGTCAGCCAGTTGTGATGGTTAGCTACAATACCCGGCTGTTTAATGAAACACTAATCCAGGTAGTATTGTGAAGGTTTTCTGTAGAATGTGGTTAACATACAGTCAGTTGACTTTAAGTAAAGGAGATTACCCTCTATAACGTGCTTGAGCCTCTTCGAATCAGTTGAAAGACCTTAAGAGTAAAAATAGAGGTTTACAGAAGAAGAAATTCTGCCTCAAAACTGTATCATTAACTTCTGCCCAAGTTCCCAACCTGTCAGCCTGCCCTCTGGATTTCAGACTTACCAGCCCCCACAACTGCATGAGCCAATCCTTGAAATAAATCTTTCTTATGTAAATAGATATCCTGTTGGCTCTGTTTCCCTATAAAATCCAGTTCTGGCCTCCCTGGAGCTCTGACAGACTTTCTCAGTGACAGAGGAGTTTCCATAAGGGCCTATGGGGATTGGCTCTCTGTGGGTGCAATTGGGGTGAGAGTAGCAGGTAGGGGAGTTTGGGTGGAGGAACCCTCGGACTTTCTTGG
Source organism: Pteropus medius (assembly GCF_902729225.1). Lineage (NCBI taxonomy): Eukaryota > Metazoa > Chordata > Mammalia > Chiroptera > Pteropodidae > Pteropus > Pteropus medius. Next base: position 650,482 of record NW_024343104.1, on the reverse strand, counting down.
TGTGTGAATTTGGGCAAGTTACTTAATCTCTTACAGCCAGTTTCTTTGCCTACAAAATGAGGCTAAATCATAGCTCCCTGGCAGGATTATTGAGGGATTAAGGAGGTAAAGATGGTGAAAATCTCTAGACAGTGCATGGCTCACAAGAACTGCTCAATAAGTTTTTGTTTAACATATCACTTAGGAAAAATGAGCAGGGCTTTCCTTTGCTGGAGGAGAAATGGGGAAGGGCATGGTGAAGGGGAACTGACTGAGCCTCTTTTTCTTCCAGTGGCTGGGTGAGGCAGACCTTTAACTCTCTGCACCAGGCTCTCCATGCATTTCCTAGATTCCTTCCAGCTTTGAAATTCTATGATAATAGAGTTACATCCTAAAATATAGAAAGCAGTAAAAATAATTAGAAACTTGGGAAACAGAACCTGAGAGAAAAGAGTTAAAGACACTAGGATTATTTGGCCAGAGAAGGGGTGGCTTAATAACATCCTTAATTTAGGGAGGGTTATTTGGCTACAGGCACTGGCCAGCTTCTCCTCACCTCTCTAGAAGGCATAACAAGAGGGAACAGGCTAATAGCACAGCTAGAGGGATTGCAGTTAGATAGCAGGTGTCTGCCTTCTCTGAGATAACACCTACCCTTTAGAGGACTTGAAGGTAGGTGTGAATTGCAGACCTGCCTTGTAGTAAGAAGTAGATTAGACAACCTCTGATTTCCTCCCTGCTTATTTGAATTCCAGAAATCAATTTTCCTAGAATTGTGAAAAATAGGAGGAAAGGGGAAAAAAACCTTGAGGGCAGACTGAACAGATGTGGTGGGCTGGTCCACAGCACTCCACCACTTTGCCCTGGGCTGTGGTGGAGTGTCAGCCCAGCAGTGCCAAGGCCATGAAGGGTCAATCAGCTTGAGCCCCACAAATTAGGTGAGATGGGGTGGGATGTGTCATGAAGAGAAGGCTGTGCTTTGGGCTTGCTCATAAGGCCTCAGAAAGCACATTCCTTCCCTATCCCTTCCACATAGATTGAACATGAACCTGCCCAGGTTCAGGCAGTGTTAACATCTCAGAAAGACATTAAGGAAAATAAGATGTACTTCTTATCCTGAGGCTGCAGTATGTAGCACTTTCTCCCAAGGAATCTGCAGACTGACCCATTCCCTTTCAGACCCCTGAACTTCTTACCCATCTTTGTCATCATTGTCAGCATCAGAATAACAATAGCAGCTTTTTTTTTTTTTAATTGAGGGTATACTCTCTGTCAGGCACATTACATAGATTATCCATAACTGCACAACTCTCCATTGTACATAGTGCAGATGAGAAAACAAGAAATGGAGACCCAGAGAGGTGAAGCAATGTGCCTACGGTCACACAGCAGCAGAGCTGGGACTCAGCCCTGTGCCATCCATCCATGCCATCCGAACCTCACTACTAACAGGTGAGATAGCATAATCTGCATCTTACTGATAAAGAAATTAAGACTGAGAAGTTGAGCAATTTGCCCTCAGTTTAACTGTTAATCAATGAAGCCAGATATCCCAATTCCCAAACCTGAACATTTCCCCTACTAAATCAGAGTGATAGATGGTACCCCCCACGCACATACACCCATCAGCAGCTCTCTCATTCCCATGGAGGGAGGAAGCTAATCCCTGTGAAACCCGCAGTGGGTGGCAGGCAAGGGTCACTCACCAACTCATCAAAGGATTAGACAAAATTATATCAATAAATAGCATTGTTATCTATTAAGTATTTACCAGGCACATTCATATTCTAATGAAACAGATACTTTTATTCTCCCCGTGTTATAGAGGAGGAACCCAAGACACAGAGGTTAAATAATTTGCCCAATATCACAAGATTAATAAGTAGCAGAACTGCATTTTGAACTCCACATACTCTGACTCAAGAACTCTCCTTCTAATTCCTTAAACTATACTGTTAGGTTTTTTCCCTCTGAGCCAAGCATACTAACTGATTTTATAATCTAATAGCTACTTTTGTGATGCCTCTAAAAATTATTTCCATGTCTTCCATGATTTTCCATTCTCTACTGAGAAGTTCACCCACAGCCTGTCTCACCACCCCATGACTCTATGACCGCTCTGCCCCTACCCAGGCTCAGAGATGGAGAAGGCTGTGAGGTCAGAGTGTTCAAAGCCTGGCTCCTCAGTTGTATGGTCTTACCTGTGGGCACAAGTGAACCTAGAACTTGAACCAGAGCCAGATGCAGGGCCACATCCAGAACTAGACCCAGAACCAAATTCAAACTCAGAGCCAGAGAACTCCCTAAAGGCAAAAGGGCCAGAGGAGCCTGCCTGACTCCACAGAGGCAGAAGACATGAATCACATGGAAGATGAGGCCACCTCTGCCTGAGTCATTGCCCAGCCTAAAGGGCCCTAGGAAGGGAAGAATGGTGAGGGCAGGAAGGGGACAAAGTAAGCGGGCACTCAGGCACCAGTTCAGCACCATCTTGCCCAAGCCCTGTGCTGCTCCAGAAAAGGCCAGCTCCGCCCACCTTGGAGTCCTCCTGATCCAGGCAGAAGCACCACTGCCCTGGGGGAAGGGCACACAGGGAGGCTGGGCAGGGAGGATGGGTAGCTCCTAATAGAAGAGCAGGGCTCATCTCCCGGCCAGACCCACCCATCACACCCAGTGTCTAACCAGACTGAAATTTCTACAGTTCCCAGAAGGCCCTGCCAGTGAGTGCTCATCCTGGAGCTGTCATACATGCTCTTACTTTGCCACCCTACCCACTTTGGGTTTTAGCTTAGTTGGCATTTCTGCCAATAATTGCTTCTTGACCCTTGCACCCCAATCCAGACTTAGTGGCTTCTTTCTCTGCCCCCCAGTTCTTCCTAGTTCCCCAGTGGCTGCCCTGGTCACACTGCATTATAACCATCTATTACTCTGCATCCACCATTAGGCTTTAAGTCTGGGTCATCTCTCTATGGTCACAGAGTCTCATGTAGTTCCCTTACATAGTGGGTGCTTAATAAATATCTGTTGAGTTAATGGATGGTTAAAAGAGAACAAAAGAGAGAGTAGACTGTAGGCATCTTGTGGGTCCTACCCCAAAGCCCAAAGTTTCCAGAGCAGTGCCAGGTGCTCAGCTGGTTCTTGAAAAGAACAGATCAGGGTTCAAGGGCTGAGATGTTGACAGTAACCATGAGGCCCAGAAGGAAGGTAGGTGGGGCAGGGCGGCTCCAAAATGGAGGAGGGTCAGGATGTAGGGCTGGGAACTTGGCTCAAATTTCCCTCCAATCTGATAGTTTTCAGGGAAACCAGGTGAGGAGACATGTCAGAGCAAGAGCAGCCTGTCTATCCTGTTAGAGTGCTGGCATGCAGACAGCAATGCAGCAGGAGCAGCCTTCCTTCTGGAGGAGGGGACCAGAAGGTGGCAGAGCTGGGGGAGCAAGAGAGAAAGAGAAAAGCAAAAAGCAGTGCTTTCCATAATCTCCCCAAAGAGGGTGCTTGCTGTGTAGCCACAGCTTCAAGACAACGCCCTCACTCAGACTGCTACCACCAGAACCTTCCTGCGGCAAATCAAGATCCATTCGTGGACAAAAGGCAATGGGGCAGGGAAGGGAAGGGAAACAAAAGGAGAGCTACAGAAAGGATGAAGGAGGACAAGAATGCAGCAGAGAATAAGAACCCAAGTGAGTAAATGAGAGGGAAAGGAAAGCCAATAAGATGGAGAACGCTCACATCAAATTGTACCTCCCAACCTACAAAACCCTTTCTACAACATTGTCTCATATGAATGCACAACTCCATGAGGTATAATTATTCTTTTTTTCCCTTTTATTTGATTTCACTTTTTATTATGGAAAACTTCAAAAATTACACTAAGTAAATGAAATAGTATAATTTAAATCCCTATGTATCATCACCCTACTTCAGCAATTATTACACTGTGCCATTCTTATTTCACTATATTTTCACCCATTCAATTTTTATTATTTTTTGACATTACTATTTCTTAGGAAAATTTATATACATTAAAATGTACAAATATTAGCTGTATAATGTTGGTAAATGTTCATATCCGAGAAATTCACATCCTTAACATAACATGGTACATTACTATCTCACCAGAAAATTCTTTTTTGTTCTTTCCCAGTCAATCCTTTCTTCTTCCTCACCCACCCAAACGAATTGAATTTCTAACTATAGATTAGTTTTTTCTAATCTAGAACTTCACATATATGGAATCTTAGAATATGTACTCTTAGTGCCTTGCTTTTATCTCTCAGCACATTGTTTTGGAGATTTATGTATCTTGATTCATATATCAGGAGTTTCTTTTAAAATTGCTGACTAGTATTCCAGGGTATGAATATATCAGAATCTATCTAGCAAGTCTCCTATTGATGAGTATTTGGGCTGTTTCCCGTATGTGACTATTGTGAATAAAGCTTCTGTGAACACTTGTTTTTGTGGGCTTATGTTTTCATTTCTCTCAGATAAATACCTAAGAGAATTACCAAGTCAAAGACTAAGTATATGTTTAACTTTAGAAGAAACTGTCAAACCTTTTTCCAGAGTGTTGCAGTGTTTAGCATTCCTACCAGCAGTGTGTGTGCATTCCAGTTACTCTAAAGTCATGTGAACATTTGGTTGTTGTCAGGCTTTTAAAATTTAGCTATTAACGATTGTTGTGTATTAGTTGTAATTTCCATTACTCTAATGACTAATGATAAGCAGTGTTTCTTGTGCTTATTGGCATTCACACATTTTCTTTCGTGAAGTATCTGTTCAAGTCTTTTGCCCATATTTAATGGAGTTGCTTATCTTTTTATCATTGAGTCACAGGAGTTCTTTGTATATCTGGTAACAAGTTCTTTGTCAGATACATGTTTTCTGAATATTTTTTCCAAATCTGTGACCTGTCTATTAATTTTCTTAATGGTTTTATTAAGGCATAATTTACATAAGATCAACAATTTTAAGTGTACGATTTGATGTTTTTGACAAATGTATACAGTCATGTAACCTCCATGAGAAGCATGATATAGAATGTTTCCATCCCTTGGAATCCTTTGAGTGAATCCCACACTCCTATCCCTTGGAAATCACTTATCTGCTTTCTAGCACCATAATTTCGCCTTTTCTAGAATTTCATATAAATAGAATCTTGCAGTATGTAATCTTTTATGTCTGGCTTCTTTCACTTAGCAAATATCAACCGATGGTCACTGGCACCAATTCAGCCAAGAAGAATCCCTAATTTGGGGTGCAGTGAAAAAAAGAAGCTTTATTCAGTGCAAACAGCTGAATTGTGATACAGCACAGCTGTGAGGAGGCCCTGACGTGAGGCGGCCCTCAGGCGAGGCCCCTCTTGGGCTAGACAGTTCTGCTCTGGTCTGGTCTGGCTGTTTTGTTCTGCCCTGGCCTGCTCCACTCAGCGTGCAGTGCTCTATGCTGGCAAGATGTTTCCAGTGTCTCTTGCCAGGGAAATGCAGTCCTCAGTCTTAGGTGGAAAGGGAAAGTGCACTACCCGAGCCAGAGGTGAGATGACTTATACAGAGCGGTTCCCCACCCCTGGTCCCTGATTGGTCTATTCTCATGCAAATGAAACTCCAAATCCTAGCAGTTCGATCCAAAAACCGCTGTTCTGATTGGAACTGCTGTGATTGGTCAGTGAATATGCTAATAGAGATATAGCTGCACAGCTCTGACTGGATGGGGAAAGTCTCAGTCCTATTGGTTGAAATAGGATTCCAGGAACTCCTTTATAAGGGTTGGCTCAGATGGCAGGAACACAACGCAAGGAGGCAGTTCAGTACAGGTGGCAGGAAACTTAGTGCAGGCTTCTCCCTAAAGCACAGTTTGCATGAGAGGCCCCTGATTAAAAATAGCTGCTAGGCTCTGTTATTAAATTTGAGCCCAGTTAGCCACCAGGAGCTCTCGTTGGTAGATATTTTCTTTCTCGGCGTCAAAAATGATTTTGAGATTCATCCATGTAGTTGCCTGTATAAATAGTTACTTTTTATGATGAATAGTACTTCATTGTATGACTATTCTGCAATTTATTTATTCATTTACCACTCAATGGACCTTTGAGTATTTCTGCAGCTAATATAGATAAAGCTGCTGTGAATATTTGCATAAACGTCTTCGTGTGTTTATTTTTATTTCTCTTGGGCAAACACCTAGGAGTGGGTTTGTTGGGTTATGTAATAAAAATATGTTTAACTTTATAAATAATTACAAATTGTTTTCCAAAATGGCTTTGGCATTTTGCATTCCCACCAACTCATACCACTTCCAGTTGCTTCTCATCTTGCCAACACATGATATAATCAGTCTTTTTAAATCTTAAACATTCTAGTGATTGTATAATGGTATCTCAGTGTGATTTTAATTTCTGTTTACCTAGTAACTAATGACGTTGAGCTTTTTTTCGTTTGTTTATTTTCCATTTGTTTTCATTTGTTTCCATTTGTTTACATTTATTGGCGAATGTCTCTCCATATTTTTTGCCCAGTTTTTAATCAGGTTGTCTTCTTACTGAGTGGGAAACGTTTTATTTTTTTAATATTCTGGATCCAAGTCCTTTATCTAATATATATTTTGCAAATATTTTATACCCTGTTGTGGCTTGCCTTTTCATTTTTTAATTATGTCATTTAAAAAGCAAAGGTTTTCATTTTAATGAAGTCTAATATATTGATTTTTTTTCTATAGGGGTTATGCTTTTTGTGTCCCATTTAAAAAATCTTGACTAACTCAATATTATAAAGATTTTAGGTCTTTGACCACCATTTCAAGGTAATTATTGCTTATGGTATGAGACAAGGGTCATTTAAAAAAATAATTTAGGCATCTAACTTTTTCAGTACTATTTATTGAAAATCTTCCATTGAATTACCTTGTCACCTTTGTGAAAAATTAATTATGTATGTGCAAGTCTATTTCTAGGCTCTCTTTTCTGTTCCACTGATCTAAATCTTATTGTATACTATAATATACTCTTAATTACTGTATTTTTTTTTAATTCTCGAAATCAGGCAGTAAGTAATTCCCCCAAACTCGTTCTTTGTTTTTCATAGTTTTTCTGTTTTGTTTTGTTTTTCAGCTATTATAATCGCTTGCATTTCCATATGAATTGTAGAATCAGCTTGTCAATTTCTCAAAAAATCTGTAACTTTGACTGGGAGTATGCTAAATATACAGATCAAGTTGAGGAGAATTGACATCTTAACAATATCAAGACTTCTGGTCTATGGCATATCTCTTTATTTGTTTAGATCTTCTTTAATTTCTCCCAGCGGTATTTTGTAGTTTTCAGTGTATTGTATAAATTTTGCTAATTTATCCCTAAGTAGTTCATGTTTTTATGCTATTGTAAATGTTACTTCTAATTTAAATTTCCATTTGTTAGTTTCTAGTATATAGAAATCCAGTTAACTTTGTGTATTGAACTTGTATCTTAAAACCTTGCTAAACTAATTTAATAGAACTAGTACCCTAGCTTTTTTTGCAGATGCTTAAGATTTTCCGGGTAGACAATTATGTTGACTATAAATAAAGATAATTTTGAATCTTCCCTTAGAAACAACATTTCTTTTTCTTGAATTATTGCATTGGCTAGGGCCTCCAGTACACTGTTGAAGAGCAATATTTACAACATGGGGGTGAGGAGTGAGGGAAATGGTTGAAGGTGGTCACATGGTATAAACTTCCAGTTATAGTATTAATATATACTGTGAATATAATGTACAGCATGTTGACTATAGTTAACAATATTGTATTGTATATTTGAAAGTTGCTAAGAGAGTAGATATTAAAAAGTGCTCATCGTGAGAAAAAATATAACTATGTGAGGTGATGGGTGTTAACTAAATTTATTATGGTAATCATTTCACAATATATACATTTATCAAATCATTATGTTGTACACTTTAAACTAATACGACGTTATATGTCAATTACATCTCAATAACTGGGGGAAATTAGTTATAACAGACTTCCTTGCCTTGTTCCTGATCTGAGATGGAAAACATTCAGCCTTTCATCACTAAGTGTTGTTAGTTGTAGGGTTTTTTTGTAGACTTTTTTTTTAGGTTGTGTAAGTTTCCATCTATTCTTAGTTTTCTAAGGTTTTTATCATGAATTTATGTTAAATTTTGACAAAAACTTCCTCTGCATCATTTGACGTGATTATATGTCTTTTAAGACTGTTTAAATGATGTGTTGGTTTCCCACTTAGCTTTCTATTGCTGCCATAATGAACTTAGTGGCTTGAAAACAACATGAAATTATTATCTTACCGTTCTGGAAGTCTGAAGTTCAAAATGGTTCTCATTGGGCTAAAGTCAAGATGTCAGCAGGTCTGCATTCCTTCTGGAGGTTCTAGGAGGAAATCCATTTCCTTTTTTCTAGCTTCTAGAGGCTGCCCACATTTCTTAGTTCATGGCCTCTTTGCATCTTCAGAGTTAGCAAGTGCATCACTCTGATCTCTGCTCCAATCATCACAACTCCTTCTCTGACTCTAACTCTCTTGTTTTTCCCTTTCATGTATAAGGATCTGTGTGATTACACTAAGTACAGCCACATAATTCAGAATAATCTTCTCATCTCTAAATCCTTAACTTAATCACATCTGCAAACTCTCTTTTGCTATGTAAAGTAGCATATTCACATGTTCTGGAATTGAGACATGAATATTCTGCCTACCATGTATGATAAAGTATACATTGACTTCTGAATATTAAACAACCTTGAATTCCTGGGATAAAAGTCTTTTCATCATGATTTTGCATATTGTTGAATTTTATTTGCTAAAATTTTGTTAAGTATTTCTGTATCTATATTCTTGAAGAATAGTAGTTTGTAGTTTTGGCTTTTAATTCTTTTCCTTATAATGACTTTGATTTCGGTATTCAGGTAACACTGGCCTCCTAAAAGAAGTTTGTAAATGTTCCCTCCTCTTCTATTTTTTGCAACAGTTTTTATAGATTTGGTATTTTTTCCTTAAATGTTTAGTAGAAACATTGGTGTACCAGAACTGGTTTGTAATGTCTCATGAGAGCCTATTGTTAAATTTTCAGGACTTTGTAAACCAGTTTTTAAACATAACCATTATTGAAATTAAATAAATTATATTAAAAGCAAAAGGAATACATACTGAATGACTACTCATCACTTCTTAAATATTTTTGCTATATTTTATTAATAGCAATGCTCTTGAGGATAGTTATGATGATTTTATCTATATGATATTCTACTCCACATTCCTTCCCAGCTCTATGATCAGTGAAATCACTTTGGTAACCTGAAATTGGCCATCGTGGGACTGTTTATACCAGGGGAATATTTACATCATGGAAACTGGCAAATGCTTAAAACCAGACAATTTTTTTTTCTTTCCAGAAAGTCAAGTGTAAAACATTTATCAGCACATCAATGGATAGAATTCACTAGTGAAGCCATCTAGTCCTGGAAATTTCTTTATAGAATTTTTTTTTGTAACTATGAATTTAATTTTTAAATAGATATAAGCATATTCAAAGTATTTATTTCTTATATGTGAGCTTTGTAGTTTGTGTTTCAAGAAATATGTTCATTTTATCTAAGCTCCTGAGTTTAGCAGCATATAGTTAGTTCACAATATTCCTTAAGGTTTTTTTTAATGTCTGTAGAATCTGTAGTGACATTCCATCTTTCATTCCTAATTTGGTCATTTGTGTCTTCTCTCTTTTTTCCTGATCAGTCAGGTTAGAGTTTTATCAATTGTACTGATCATTCTGTGGTGTAAGGCCTAATAAAATCAAGTTCCAATATTATGTGCTGCCTTGACATCTAGTGATATCAGGAGGGCTTCATCAGGCCTATCTCAATTTCTCATCCCCACTCTGCTTCTATAGACAACTCACCTTATCAGGAAGACTAGGTACAGTTCTTACTAATTCCTGAAGAGCGGGTTTCAAGTTCCCTGATAACTAGTGGAATCATTCAAAAAATGCAAATCACATCTCAGGAACTATGGGGCATCTCTTCCACTTGGTATTACAAATTCTACCTCTTGACTGCCCTTGGTTGTTCACTCGGTTCCCAAGTGCATGCCCTATGTGGTGCTACATGGCATACAGTGTCCATCTCTCCCTGGCTGTGAGTATATGTGATTAATAAATTCCTGTCAATTACATCTATCTGGTGTCAGGTGTTGCATGTTCCACCAGCCTCCTAACACTTGGGAGAAAAATCTCTCCTTCATCAGTTGGGTGAATAGGAAGCAACCAAAATACTTTCCAAAAAAATATGTTTTGGGTTCTTCTAATTTTTCTCTCTTTTTAAAAATTCAATTGATATCTGCTCTCATCTTTCCTATTTCCTCCATTAAGTTTAATTGGATTTAATTTTCTCTTCTTTTTCTAGCTTTTTTTTTTTTTTGGTGTTAGTTCTGATTACTGAGAACATTTTTTTCTAGCATAAGGATTTAATGGTATGCATTTATATCTAAATACAGCTTTAGCCACATCACACAGTTAAATTTGTTTAAATGTGTTTTTAAATTTATTTCAAGACGTTTGCTAATTATTCTTTCAATTTGATTTATGTAGGAATCTGTTGATTAATTTCCAAATATTGAGGGGACTTTCTAGAAATATTTTGGTTATTAATCTTTATTTTTATTTCATTTTGGTCAGAGAAGATGCTTTGTATGATTCATACTTCTTAACTATATTGAGATTTGTTTTATGGCCCAGAATATGATCTATCTTGGTTAATATTCCTTGTATTCTGCTGTTGGGTGGAGTGCTCTATAAATGTTAATTAGGTTGTTGATTGACGTTTCTCATGTTCACTGATACTCTGTCTAATTGTTCTATCAGTTATTGAGAGACGAGTGTTGAAACCAACTGTAATTGTGAATTTGTCTATTTCTCTCTTCAGGTCTATCAGTTTTTCTTTTATATATTTAAAGTTCTGTTTTTAACTGCATAAATGGTTAGAATTGTTATTATGTCTTATTATTTTACCCTTATTTCCTTATGAAATATAGTATTTTTATCCTTGCAATATTCCTTGCTATAAAGTCTACTTTGACCAATACTAATATAGCCTTCCCAGACTTCTTTTGATTGGTGTTTGCATGGCATATATTTTCCCATCCTTTTAATCTGTGCATTTCCATTTAGTACATGTCCTATAAACAGCATATGGTTAGGTCTTGCTTTATATCCAATCTTAAAATCTCTGCTACTTAATTGGTATGTTTAGACCATTTAGATTTAATGTAATTATTACTATGACTAGATATAAGCCTCCCATCTTGTTATTTGCTTTTTATTACTTATTTGTTCTAGATTCTTTTTGTCCTCTTTTTGTACCTTCTTTGAGATTAATTGAGAATTTCTGATGATGCCTCTTAAAAAAATTAGTTGCGCATTAGCTGTTTCTCTTTATTTTTAGGGGTTGCTCTAGACTTTACAATATACATCTTCAAATAATCTTTACCATGAATAGTTTATAACAGGAGTCAGTAAACATTTTTTTATATAAAGAACCAAAGAGTAAATATTTTAAGCTTTGTGAGCTATACAGTCTCTGTCACAACTACTCAACTCTGCTGTTATAGCAAAAGCTGCCACAGCCTAAATGCAAACGAATGAGCATGACTGTTCAAATAACGCTTTCTTTATGGACACTGAAATTTGAATTTCATATAATTTTCACATGTCACAAAATATTATTCACCTTATGATGTTTTTCTAACCATTTAAAAATGTAAAAACCATTATTAACTCATGAGCCATGGAATAACAGAAGAGGCGAATGGCTGGATTTATCTTCAGGGCCATAGCTTGTCAACCCCAAATGTAAAAACTTTGTAACAAAACAGTAAGTCCTCACTTAGTGTCATTGATAGGTTCTGCAACTTTAAGTGAAAAGACTTATGATAAAAACCAATTGTACCTTAGGCTAATTGATATAAATAAGGGTAAGTCACTACAGCAACTCATCAACATTATAATAAAACTGTGTTGAACAAAACAATGTTATTTGAGGACCAGCTGTATACATTTATTTTCTATCTCTCATCCTGTGATATTCTTGTCACATATTTTACTTTTGCGTATGCTATAAACCCAGAATACATTGATATTATTATTATTTCAAATATTCAATTAACTTTTAAAGAGATTTTTAAATGAGGAAAAATGTATTGACCTACATATCTATAATTTTCAGTGTCCTTCATTCCTTTTTGTAGATTTGAATTTCTATCTGGTATTATTTTCTTTCTTCCTGAGAGCTTCCTTTTATTTTTATTGCAGTTCTCCTGACAATGAATTATTTCAGCTTCTGTTTGTCTGAAAGGCCTTTACTTCATCTTTATTTTAAAAAGATATTTCATTTGTTATAGAATTCTAGGATGCAAGGTTTTTTGTTTGTTTTTTATACTTTAAATATCTCACTCCCTTGTCTTTGTTCTTTTTATGTAATATGTCTTTTTCTTCTGTCTACTCTTGAGATTTTCTCTTTGTCACAGATTTTCAGAAATTTGATTATAATGTACCTTGATGTAGTTTTTAAATTTTCGTTCTACTTGGGCTCATTGGGTCATAATTTTCTAATTCATTTTGTGTTTGTAAATTTTTATTAAATAATGGACATTGTAAATTTTATATGTTGGGTGCTACGTTTCTCGTATTCCTTCAAGTAGTACTGGACCTTATTCTGGTGCACAGTTAAGTGACTTGTAAGCAGTTGGATGGAGCCTTTCAAAACTCGTGTTTAAGTTTCTTTAAAGCGGGCCCACAGCAGCCTTTAGACTAGAATTAATTTAGCTTCACTCCTAAGGTAACACCCTTCTGAGCATTCTACTCATGTCTCATGTATTGTAAGTTCTTTCAACTCTGGCTGGTGGAAACACAAGTTCCAAGTTCTGTGTGGGCTCCAGAAATTGTTCTGCCTATTCCTTTCTGACAATCCTTTCTCTCACTTTTCCTCTCACAGTAGCCAAATAAAGATAGAAGGGACATCTCTGAAGATCTCCAGAGCTCTTTCTCTCTTTCTGTGTAGCTCTCTTCTCTTTGGTACCCTGTCTACGAGTTCAGCACCTTGGCTTCCCCAATTTCAGTCACTTTCTCCTCAATTCAGTGAGATCACCAGGCTCTATTTGGGTCCTCTTCCACCTGTTCTGTGACCTGGAAACTGCCTCTAGGCAATAAGCTGAATTATTTGTAGGGCTCACTTCATTGATTTCCTTTTCTCAAGTATCACAGCCCTGTGCTGACTGTTTAATATTTGAAAAGTATTTATATATATACATATATACGCATATATATATATATATATATATATAGTCCAGTTTTCTAATTGTTTAAGGTGACAGGGAAGATATGGTCCCTCTTACTCCATCATGTTGAAAGCAGAAGCCTTTATTGATGAACAAAGTTTTTTAAAAATTTTAGTGAAGAGTCTAATTTATTGTTTTCTTCTTTTATGGTTATTGACTTTGGGTTTCTATCAATACCTCTTTGCCTATCTGTGGGTCTCAAAAATATTCTCTCCTATGCATGCATATATATAGTTTTAGCTATAATATTTAGGTCTATAACCCAACTCAAATTTTTTAATGTATGGTATAAAGTTCAGGAGTCAAGCTCATTTTTTTTTTTTCTGGAATAAGTTGTCCTACTGTTTCAGCACCATTTGTTGAAAATGTTTCTTCTCTTCATAGAATTACTTTGACACCTACATCCCAAATCAATTAACTGTGTGAGTGCAAGTGTATTTCTAGAATCTCTATTGTGTTTTATTGATCAATTTGCCTATCTTTATGTCTGTGCAACACTGTCTTTATTGCTACAGCTTTATAGAAAGTTTTAAAGTAATCTGGTGTAAATTCTTCAGCTTTGTTTTTCTTTTTCAGGATTATCTTGGTCCTTTGAACTTCCATGTAAATTTCAGAATAAGCCTGTAAAATTCTATCAGCAAAGTCTTCTAGGATTATAGTTGGAATTACATCTAATCTACAGATTAATTTGGCAAAAATTACATTTTATCGAGGTTGAATTTTCCAATAGATGTTATATATTTCTCCATTTATTTAGGTCTTTTACAAATTTTACTCAGCGATGTTCTATAATTTTCAGTGCACAGTTCTTGCATCTTTTGTTAAAGACTTTCCTAAGTATTTTGTTCTTATAATACTATTATAAGTGGAATTTTTCATTTTCTAATTTTTTTTGCTTATATATAGAAACATAATTTAAGTAGGTATATTGATCTTGTATTCTGCAAACTTGCTAAATTCACTTATTGCTCTAGTAAGGTTTTATCCACATAAACTATGGTATCATCTGTGAAACCATTGTTTTACTTTTTCTTTTCCATTATTAATGTCTTATTTATTTTTCTTGCCTTGTTGCAGTGACTGTGATATCCCATACAATGTTGAACAGAAATAGTAAAAATAGACATCCTGATGTTATGGGGAGAGTGTTTAGTCTTTCACTAATGAGGATGATTTTAGCTATAGGTTTCATATAATGCTCTTTATCAGATTAAGTCTCTTGTTTTCCTTGTTTTCTGAGAGTTTTTATCATAAATGGGTGAAATTTTGTCAAATGCTTTTTGTGCATTTATTGAGCTAAACATATATTCTCTTTTATTCTATAAATAAGATGGATTATAATAATTGATTTACAAATATAAAATGAATAAACCTCATTAGTTAGATATATGTTCCTTTTTGTATACTGTTGAATTTAATTTGTGAATATTTTGTTAAAAGTTTTTGTATATATGTTTATGGGAGATATTGGTCTATAATTTTCTCTTGTCTGTAGGATTTGGGCTCAGAGTTATGTTGGACCCATGAAAAAAACTGAGAAATATTCCTTCTTATTACATTTTCTGATGTAGTATTGGTATAATTTCTTCCTTAAACGTTTGGTGAGCTCACCAGTGAAACCACTTGGGCTTGGAATTTCATTTGTAGAGGTTTTATATAATGAATTTAATGTACTGAATGGATATGGGAATATTTTATTTTCTATTTCATTTTATGTTTGTTTTGGTGTGTTTCCATGTATGCAAAGATTCTAGGTGGTCATATTTATGAGCACAAAGTTGTTCATAATAGTCTCTTATTAACCTTTTACTATTCTGTAGAACATCAAATAGTTAATAGAGGGCAAGATTCCCTCTATTATTCCAGATACTAGTAATTGAAATTTTCTCTTTTTTTCCTTGTCAGTCTTGCTAGAGGTTCATCAATATTATTAATATTTTCCAAAGGAAAAAGTTGTTTTTATCAGTTTTCTCTATCATTTGTTTTATATTTTATTGCTGTGCCCTTCTATTTATTCTCAGTTTAGTTTTCTCCTCTACTTCTAGTTTTTGAAAATGAAAACTTGGATGATTTCTTTTAAGCCATTCTACTTAGCTAGTAGAAACATTTAAAATTGTGAATTTTTTTCTAAGTACCGCATCTCACAAATTTTGATATGTTGTGTTTTCATTATTACTTAGTTCCAAATGCTTTTAAATTTGCCTTTTAGTGTTTTCTTGGACCCACAAGTTATTTAAAGTTTAATTGTTTAATTTTCAAATACTTGGACATTTTCTAAATATCTTATTGATTTCTAAATTAATTCCATTTTGGGTCAGAAAACATACTATTTCAATCTTATTAAATTTATTGAAATGTTATTTTTTCTAGCATATAATCCATCTTAGTAAATGTTCTAAGTACACTAGGAGGGCGGGGGAAGGTGTGTCTATCTAGCAGTTGTTTTGTTTAGTATTTCATTCAATAAATGTCAGTTCAATCAAGGGAGTCTATAGTATCATTCAGATCTATTTCCAACTGAAGTTTTGTCTAGTTACTCTATTAATTACTCAAAGAAGGGTGATAAAATCTGCAAAAATGATTGTGAATTTGTATATTTTTCTCTTTTGTTCTATCAGTTTTGCTTTGTGTATTTTGAAACTGTTATTTGATTTAGTATAGATTATAATAATTATTTTAAATTATGATTAAATTTTTGTACAGATTTATAATTATTATGCTTGCTTAAATTATTGATCTTTTTATCATTATGAAATAAACCTTTCGTTTCTGGTAATACTCCTTGTCTTGAAGTCTATTTTGTCTGATATCAATATAGTCACCCCAGCTTTCTTATGATTTGTGTTTGAACAGTGTATTAGTTAGAGGTCTAATAAAAATAGAACCTACTGGAGATAGAGATTTGTTTAAGCAATTGGTTTATGTCATGGTGTACATGGTGATGGTGGTTATAGTCACTATTTACCAGTGATGTGGCAAATCTAAAGGGAGCCTCAGGATATACATATCCTAGGGTGGGGTGGGGATATGAAGGGAGGAGTACCCATGCCACCAAACAATGACTCGGCTATAGGGAGTGAGCAGGTGCTAGGTTAAGGGCATATAGGGAGTGAGCAGGTGCTAGGTTAAGGGCAGAATCTCACATACATATGTAATTCGTTGGATTTTTCATTTGTGTGATCCTGTTCGTGTCACCATCCCGGATTTCTCAGGAGCCTCCTTCTGCTCTCCCCACAGTGACTTTGGCTCACCCCAGTTCATTCTCCATGTAGTAACCTGAGGAATCTTCCTAAAACATAAATTTGATCTCTCATTGCCTCCCTCCTTCACATGCTTTCCCAATTTAAATCCCTTCAATGGCTTCCCATTGAATAAAGAGCCAAGTCCTTAAGATGATCCAAAGTTCTGCAAAGTCTGGCCCTGCTGTTGTATCCTCAGAGCTTAGCACACGGCAGGTGCCTATTGAATAAATGAAGTCCTTGGGCCACTCAACAGCTCTGAGTGCCACCCTAATACCTCTTCAGTTTGTGATGCAGATCAAATAACTTAACTCAAGTGAAAGTGCTCCCTAAAGTTGTAAAGTGCTACACTAGTGATGGGCATTGTCTTCCCTGAAGTGAAATGTGGGGATGATGGAAGTAGAGAAAGCAGAGGAGGCAGAAGGGTACGGAGGGGCTGATGTCTCTTTGTAGTGAACTGGGGCCCGCAGGGTACAGAGGAGGTGGTGGCAGCACATAACAGTGCTGGAAAAACACCGGGCCCAAGCTTTCAGTGCTCCTGGGCCTGCCCAGGCTTACTTGGCTTTGTTGGCTGCTCCCACCACCCACAAAGGCCTGTGTCATGCTCAACTTTATGAGCTTTATGTCTAGTCTACTCTCAGATTCCCTGCAGCTTGTGCACAGGGGGCCTAAGTTTGGTGCATAGTGAGCATCTGGGCGGTGGGTGGGTGGGGGCGGGCGGGAACCTGAGCAAGGAGGCAGAGGACTGTTCTGAAATCCACTGTCTGGCAGGTCACTGGAAAAATGAGGGTCTTTCCTGGTCCAGCTAGTATTTCCTGGTGGCATGCTTTGTTCTGGGCTCTGAACTCAGGCCCATTCAATAGACATCTTGGGTTCTGTCTCTGTGTCTGTTTCCCTGCCCCTGGGTCCCCTTCTTTCTTTGTAGGCAGGTACTAAGTTGTATTAATTCATTTCCCATCCTAACACCAACTGTCTCCTGGTGCAAAGCAGGATTGCAAAGTCTTGCTGAATGAGCAAATATGCTTATTTAATACTTGCAGGTATTCTCCATGGTGGGCATTTATTATTTTCATTTTCCTGAGAGGAATCTGGGCCCCAGGAAGGTTACCTGCCCAGTATCATGTAGCTAGAAGCGAGCAGATGCAGGGAGCTGGATGAATGAATGAGCTGCTCACAGGAGATTCCAGGAGATTTATGGGCTTTAACCAGCCAACTCCAGGGCAGACAGCCCTCCCCAGACAACCTATCCCCACTCACACACGGAGTCCTTGCGCACTATAATACAGTCTGTGCCTGGTACCAGAGAAGCAGTAGTGGCAGCTGTTGAAACAGCGTCTGCTGTTCTGAGATCCTGGAAAGATTCAGAGACTGTATCTTCTGTCGAAGAACTTAGGGTTTAAGACAGAGCTTCTTGGCCTTTTTCATATCACGACACACAAGAAAATGATAATGGGACATGGCACATTGAAGTAAAGTTAGGAGCTGCTTTTAGCCAGAGATTATAGCTGGGGGAAGGGATAGCAGATGCTCCAGGAATCCCTGGGCCATCTGGAAGATCTGGTTGGGAAGATCTCTATTTTAACATATTTGTAACCCATTCTTGGCACACCAGGTGAGAACTCTACTCCTGGGGATATGAGACTGTACACTCTCCGAACTCTCTGACCAAGAGTGTTCAGCCTTTTACAGGGAGCCCCAATGACACAGCCTGTTTTTCCCTCTTCACAGCCTGACCCCTTCTTTCTAAGCCATCATTGCCTACCAGGATCTAGGGCCCTTTTCTGGCCCCAACTCTCTATTAACCTCACTTTCTGTCTAGCCCAATTGTCCTGCAGGCGTTATGCAGGTGTGATGGTGACAAGTAAGGGCTATGCAGTTAAATCCTGGCTCCACCATCTTCCAACTTTGTGACCTTGAGCCAGTTCCTTAATTCTCTGTTTAACTTTCCTCATCTGTAAAATGGAAGAAATGATGAAGCTACTTCATAGAGTTGTTGTGAGGAATGGTGGGTACACTGCTGCTGGCACAAGAAAGATGCATAATGAATCTTAGCTCTTGTCATTGTGACCCACCTTCTCCCTCTGACCCACACAGCTCAGCAACCTGATCCTTACCCAACATAAGACCACTAGCTCACCTCTTACTTTCAGCTCCCAGCCTGAATTGGTGCCCTCAGCAAGCCTGTGGTGCAGGGCACCGGTGTGGAGCAAACAAGATCCTGGGTAAGGCCACTGGCTACACAGTTGGCACCAAGGATGGCTTGGATTTGGCCTAGACATTTAAGAGCTGAGGACTAAGCAATGCCTACATTGTCTGCTGCGTCCACAATGTCCACCAGGACAGCGATGTCAGGCCATTGGCCAATGGGACCAGCTTCTGAGGTGGTTATCTGAGAACCCTAGCAAAGAGTCTATCCCCTTTCTTTACCTGTTATCACCGAACTTGGCTTAGGCAGAGGGATTGCTGTGCCACCATTGAACCATCTTCTACCCAGTAAGTCTCTTCTGGTATCCAACTATAACTCCTCCTGCTGTCATTAGCTCATTTGCTGTGCTCTGGCTTGAGAGGAGATAAAGACTGGATCCTCACTCTCCTCCCTGCCCTTGGCCCATGGAAGGTTGTCGTAAAGCTGAGAGAGGAAGTGTTCTTGAACAACAGAGTAAATATGAGAGTAGAGGGCAGTTCAGGGACTCAAGGGCTAGTTGGCCCTTCCTCCAGGGTCAGGAGTCTGGCATGGGAACCAGGCACCCAGGCCGATGCCCTTGCAGCTCAGTCTGATGAGGTGTGACCCATCAGTGTGGGCATCCTGGCATACCATGGCCTCATCCTGGAATTCCTCATCCATAACAGACATTCATGAAGATGCCTATACTCAGACTGGCCCTGCCAATGTCAGACTGTGAAGGGTCCTGGCAGTGGGGAGCCAGGGAAACAGCTGGGGCCTGCATACTAGGACACTGACCTGGGGACCTGGGGATTCTCCCAAGAAATCACACTTGGAGTTGGCTCTAGCATGTTCTGAGGTGAGATCATACCCTGGATACTTAGGGACAGGATCCCACCCCAGCAAGGCCACAAGCACACCCAGGGGCCTGAATCAAACCAGGACTCAACTACTAGTTGTCTCTTATTCTGCCCATCTGGCTCCAAAGGATAAGGGGGTAGCCCTGCTCTCCTTCTTAGGGAGAAAAGGAATGATGGCAGGGGCAGCTCTCCTGAACACAGCTCAGGCATCAGCGTGTCTCACAGATTCACCAGGCTATACTTGCCCTCTTCTGCCTCACAATCCTCTAGTGACCTTCCTTGGAGAAGCAAGAACAGTGGGGAAGAAAAAGGTGGCAAGTAGCCCTATTAGGAGCCTCTCAAAGTAGTCCATGCAGAGTGGGGAGGGAACGAAAGGAAGGCAGAAGTAGGATAAACCACATTTGAAAGGCCTGAAGGAGTAAAAGTACACACACCCAAGCCCTAATCTGGAGAAGATAGGGCGATTTGAGCAGTGTCTAAACTCAGAGATGAAGAAATATGTCCCACAGACCAATCTTAACTCTGTCCTTTGCTAATTCATTCTTGCCCAGGTCACTTGGGTTTTCCAAGTGTATAATCTCCCCCTTTAAAATGGTAGAGAGACACCCCACATCTATATCAGATGCCTGATACAGAAGAAATGTAGGGGAAGGGGCCAAGAAGGGAAATAACAGGTACTAACACCTTTCCCCATCTCCAGCTTTGGGCCTGCCAGAAAACCAGGGGTGGCCAATCATCTCCCTCTTGCCCCACCTGAGGTGAGATCTAATTTACACCTTTTCAATCTCAGGAATAAACATGGTCTTGAGATGGGACACTCAATAGTCCCAACTCCGCTGCTTTTTGTAGGGGAGATTTGCAGAACCCTGATACAATCTCTGCTGTTTAGATCCTTTCTAGCTGTGTGGTATTGGGCAAGAAGCAATTCCTCTAATGAGTGGCCAGCCTTTAGACCTTGGAATAAGCACTTTACCCCCACCCTTGCAACAACTTTATAAAGTCTCATTTCACAGTTGAGAAAGCTGAAGTTCCGAGACGTTGTGTAAATTGCCCAGATTTCACAGCTGGTAGGTGGTAAAACTAGAAGATGGGCAGTGCCCCTATTCCACATCAAAGGAGGCATTGGAAGAGCTACCTCCTAGAGCTTATTTGAGGAGTAAGTGAGATCTCACATGGAAAGTCCCTATCCACCACAGGTGTGAACTCAAATAAGACTCATTTCTGCTTTGCCCTATTTCCTGTGGGAATCAGACCGTGGTTCCACATTCTCACCACAAGGTGTCTCTACACCACTGCTCAACTCCAGGGCCCTGACCACTTTTGACAAAGTCCTTCATGGGTCCAACCTAAATCCCCCCTGCCACGATTTAGTGTGTTTCCTCCTGTTTGGTCTTCAGGGGAGACAGGCCCTGACTGTTGGCAAGTGCCAGGCCTGTCACCACCCCGCATCCCTGCCTTATTGGGTTGAGCTGAGTGGCCTGCAGCAAGAGTCATTTTCCATGTGAGCCTGCACCCTAGATGGTTTATGACCTCCTCAAGTTCCCACCTCTGTGTCTTGTCAGAAGTCTCAGGTAATGCCTCAGTCTCCTGGAAGTCATGGTGCAAGGTGCTTTTAAGAAATCCTGCCCGCTCCCAGGTGGGTTTTGACGGCCTGGAGAGGGGCTTATGCCACCTGTTCTGGGGACCTATCCCTAGTCTGGCAGAGTAACTGGTAATCTGGGTATTGCTTCCTAGTCTCCACAACCCACGTTCTCATTAATTTCTCCCTTGAGGATAATTAGAAGTGTCATAATTATCTCCTTTTGGAAGATTAAATGAGGCTCTGTAGGTGAAAAATATTTTGTAGGCTCTTTATTACAATATAAATGTTGGTTGCCAAAGATAGGGAAACTGAGGCCCCACAAAATAAAATGACTTTCCCAAAGCCACACAGCAAGTCAGTGGTGGTCTCACGGGAGGAACTCAGGCCTCCTGATCCCAACCTAGTGATTCTCCTGAGAAATCACACTTGACTTTGAAACAACCTCCTCTGTATGATCCTACTCCAGGAGATTAAAAGGCAGAGAGCAGAGATTCTGGGAAGAGAGAGGAAGCCGGGGATGAAGGGGTTAAAGGAGCCTGGCAACAACATGGTGGAAGGCTCTGAACATACCAGTAGGAGAAGAGGAATCCAGAAGAGGCCTAGCTGAGATTAAGTCCCAAAGCCACCTAGACAATCAGACTGGAGATTGGTTGGTTTCATGGGGGCAGATGGCATAAATTATAGGGACTTTAAGGGGGCAATGGGACTCTCCCCACAGTGCTTTGGGAAGGGGTCAAAGTGGGGCCACTTCTGTAGCAGCCTGGACCAATTGCATTCGCTCCAGCCTTTGCTATGCCTTCCTGCCCTCAATACAATTCCGCCTCTCCACATGCCCCACAAAATCTACCCCCTGAGGAGTCTGGAAGGGTGTGCCATCACTCAAAGGAGAGAGAGAACTTTAATCTCTCTACATCAAAATGTAGTACCAGCCTAGAGTCACCATGTGACAGGTGAACCACCACGTGGCTCAGAGAATCATGAACAGCCAGCCAGCTTGCCCCCAAGATAACTGCAGAACCTTAGACATTCATCAAACCACATCCTTGATGGTGAAGGATTTGAAGACCATTCTGTCCAAACCCTTCAACAGAAGCCCATGGCTACACAGCCAATGACTCAGAGTTGGACTTAAACACTATACACCTAAATCTTTTTTTTTTTTAAATTTTTAAAATGTATTTATTTATTTAATTTTTATGGTGACATTGCTTAATGAAATCTAATAAATTTCAGCTGTACATTTTAACAGTAAGTTTTACATTGTGTGTTCACCTCCCATAGTTAGATTTCTTTCTGTCACCACATATTTGATCCCCTTTACCCCATCTACATCTTCCCTCCCTCCTCCCCTCTACCCTCTGGTAACCACTAGTCTATGTCCATGAATCTGTTCATTTGTTGCTTTTAGGTTTATATCCCACATATAAGTAATACCATGTGATTTTCAGCTTTTTCTGTCTGGCTTATTTTCTGTCTGGCTTATTTCTGCTTAGCATGATTATCTCGAGGTCCATCCATGTTGTCGCAAGTGGCAGAATTTCATCTCTTCTTATGGCTGAGTAATATTCTATTGTATATATGTACCACAGCTTCTTTATTCATTCATCTGTTGTAGGACACTTCGGTTGCTTCCATGTCCTGGCCACTGTGAAAAATGCTACTATGAACATTGGTGTGCAGATATCTTTTTGGATGAGTTTTCATGTCTTTGGGTTAAATACCCAGTAGAGGGATTGCTGGATCATATGGTAGATCAATTCTTAGTTTTTTCAGGAACCTCCATACTGTTTTCTATAGTGGCTGTACCAATTTGCAGTCCCCTCAGCAGTGTATGAGGGTTCCTTTTTCTCTGCATCCTCTTCAACATTTGTTATTACTTGCCCTGTTAATTATAGCTATTCTAACAGGTATACACCTAACTCTTGAACCAGTACCTTTTCGTGATCACACTCCATTACACAGCCTTTTTGAGTATCATTTTCCTCACCTACCCAATAATACCTTTTTTGGTATATTAGCTGAAATAGAATGAGATGTTAGCTGCAAAAGGCTTTGAAAAGTTAAATCCACATAAGTGATTGCAGCATTATTGCAGCTTGATGAACAGAGCTGGGAAGACCCTGGAGTTTCCTGGGAGTAAGCCAGCTAAGGGCTCTGTTCTGTGGGGTAGCCCAGCTGACATCACAGTCCCTCTTCAGCAGCTCTGCTCAGGAGAAGCAAGTAATACTCAACCTAAGCAAACATCATTAGGAGAATGGACCATTCTACAAAATAAACCCCAAAACCTTTCTTCCTGTATCCCAAAGACAGAGATGATTTCTCAATCACACCCTGAGGGAATTATCCCCATTCCTGGATGGGGTAGGGGAAGGTGGAGGGACAGGGATGGAGGGTAGACAATCAGTTCTCTCACCAGTTTGAATGCAGTCATGGCTAGCTGGAAAACAACCTGCACAATGTCTGTCCACTTAAGGTGCTTATCTCTGACACAGCAACTCCTCTTCTAGAAATTTGCCCCTCAGTCGTATTTGCACAGATATGTATGTATAAGGCTGTACATTGCAACTTCGTTCGTAATAACTAAAGACTGAAAACCTAAACGTTTATCATTAGGGGATGGGGTAAATAAATTACATTACATCCATACTATTTAATACCAGGCAAAGAAGGGAGTAGATATATATGTGTATACAAATGAATATATGTGCATATAAATAAAGTAGATTATGTGAAGACCTCTAAGACATATTGTTTTAAAAAATCATATCTGGAAGAGTGTGTATAATGTGTTCGCATTGATGGCAAAAAAAGAATGCATATAAAGCATAGAAAATTTATTAATGATACACAAAAAGCTGTTAATAGTTGCTTCCATGTTGGGACATAGATGGTCTGCAGTACAGAGGGACTTATTTTTCAGGATATTCTTATTTTAGCATTTATATATGTACTACTTTTTTTAGTTAAATGAAGAAGAAAAAAACGGTCTAGAAAAAGAACTACTCTGGCTCAGCCACATTTCTCAACTTCATCCACCTTGCAACTTCCAAAGTCTTCCTTCCCATCTCTGACCCACTCTAGCCTGCAGGCCTATTTCCACCACAGCCCCAGCCTCCAGAGGGGCAGCTACCCTTCATTCTGTGAGGACCAAGGCCTCCATTTCTTGCCCAGCTGCAAGAAGTATAGAAGGGCCTCAAATACTTGAAGGAGGGAAATTGCCCCAGGTGAAAGCCCTGTGAGCAAGCCAAGGGGTTTAGTTTCTTATTAAGTGCCTGGAAGGAGTGGCAGTTAAACATCAAACTTCAAAGAGTCCAGGATTTTCAAAACTTGCTTTTGGGGAATATGTAGCTTTCATTGGAGTTGTCAGACATTAATGAGAGTTCTAGATCTTTCTCAGCCTAAAGAGCACTCTCCCCCTCTCTTCTCTGCCCTCACTCTTTCCAGCAACTGGCTAGGCCCCTTTTGATGAATAAAGAGGGTTGAGAATTCAAGGACTATTATACTCCACTCCTTAGACCACATCACCCCTCCCTTTTCTTCTACATCAAGGTGTGGAAGCTGAGAAGCTCCAGGGGAAGAGAGTGGGAACCTGAGTGAACAGCTGGGGAGAGGTTCAGACAGAGGCAAAAAAGGCCAGCCTTACTTACCTGCTCCCTTGAGAAAGGTTTCATGGCAAATAGTGAAGAATTCTGGGGCCTGCCCCATGCCTGTTGGGATGAAATCCTCAATACACAATTGCTTCCTCTGGGAAATGATCACACTCTTAGATATTTTGAGATTCTTAAACAAAAGGATCATGGGAGCTTCTTTTTCTCCAAATATGTACTTACAAACTAGCCTTACCTGACCATATTTTAAGAGCTGGTTTATTTCCCAGCCTTGGAATGTACCTGGTGATCTTGAAAGATAAGCAACATGTCTGAAATACAGGGGCATCTTCCAATACACCCAGAACAGAGAACTCCCTCAAAAATATCTGTGGAACAAATGTATGCATTCATGTATGTATGAGTGAATGAATGAATAACCTGTATTACCTTCATCTATAACACGAAGATATAAGATTTAACATTAGATATTAGGTATAGCCATCAGATGACATTAGACATTTAGATTAGACATTAGAAATTATTCCTGTTGGTTAAACATTGGAACCCCTGAAAAGACTATATCATGAATTCTTAAAGAAAAGGATCCCTGTCTTACTCACCTTTCTATAAATGATGGTTAGATAGATGGATGGATGGATGAGTAAAGGAGTGGAAGGATATGTAACATCACGATTCTTGGAGATATCGGAGAATAGTAAGACAATCATTTCTCAAAAGTTAGTTCTGCCTGAGGCAGGAGGCAGGACAAAATGACCTATTGGGTTTGTTTCCAACCTAAGTCTCTAAAGCTAGAGTGAGCATTCAGGGGTGTTTATATCTTGACCCTGAGCATATGATGTTACTCAGGTTTCTCAAAAATTATTCCTTGATAACCTGTGAATGGCCATCAAGAAATTTAGTCTTTCCATTGAATGGATGGGGTGGCCACCACTGCTGGCCCCTGAGTCCTGCTTCTGCTGCCATAACCAGGTGACTGCACTTGGTAACCCATATGGAACCAGTGCTCCTCCAGTCCCATCTCAGCAAAATCTCCTGCAGAAAAATGGGGGAAAGAATTCTGTCCTTTTCTAAATACCATCTTCCCTGTGAGTACATTTCAGATCAAACAGAGAACTAAAATAGAGATATGCCATGTTCATTTTTTCATTTCACTCAAGGAAGAGGTAGATATTGACAGCAATATAACATTGGAGAAAAGTTAACTCGCTCACTTCCAAGTTCCAAAAAAAGAGGCCCAATAGATGCTGGCCTTGAGACAGAGTTCTGTCCTCTTCCCCCCATTGTCTCTCTCCAATTTCTCATCCTTTTACTAAAGTCTCTACCTTCAACCAGTGTCCCTACTCCTTCACTCAGCCACTACAGAAATCTCTCTTATTCGTGGCCCTAAATTTGGCCAGATGTTCATGGAGACTCTCCTCTTGGCAGCAGTCGCTAGCTGCTCAGGAGAGAGGTGGTGAGTGCCCTGACCCCACTCAGTCTCTCACTAGACAGCTGTGGCTGATGTCCTTATTAGCTGAGAACCAAACATGTCTCTACTCATGGTGAGCATTAGTTATTTTTCCCAAGGCTAATATGGTCTGGTCTCATAGGAAGAAGGTCTATTTCTCCTCTAAGCTTGTCTTTAACCCTGCCCCTTATAAAACAATAACTCCAGCATTAATTTGTCTAAGAAAGCATTACTTGTTCCTGAACTTGGTTTACAGAAGAAGCATCACTGCATTAGTAGGTAAGTGCTTTCAGCATCTGGAATGATTCTAATTAGATTCTTTCTAATTCCTAATATTCCCTTCATGAAAGGTGGGGAGGCCACCAGATATCATAAAGAATGGCCCATCCAATAGATCCTGTCTCTGATGGGGTATGGAGAGTATGCTGTTATCATGGCATCACCATTGGAATACTAGTGGGAAATACATTCAAACATTCCTTATTCTCCTGGTTGACATTTTTTGAATGACTTGACCCTTTACATTTTACCAAGCATGTTAATGCATATTATGTCTTCTGATCTAACTCCTAGGAGTTTGATAGTATTGTTATCCCCTTCCTTCATACAGTTAAAAAAAATTGAAATTTGAAGACGTGCCCAAGGGCATGTAATTAGTAAAAGACTGAGTCAAGCTTGGAACACAAGCCCCCTGTGTTCTCTACTTTTCTTCTTTAAAAATTTTTATATTTCCACCTAGAAGCCACCATTGTTGCCAAGACTGCTACTATGCCAAGGGAGAGTTACAAAAGCACTTCCTTCTTCCTGAGACAGAGCTAGGTACTAAGAGTCCTGAAGTTGCAGGGAGAGAAACACCAGCATTTATGATCTTCTGAGACCTAGAAAGAAAATGCCTTGAATAAAGACAGCTCATTACATTGTCTAAAGTGGAGGGAGAGAAGAAAAGGCGGAGGGGGGCGGGGGGCGGTGAGGAGAGGAGAAAAGAAGGGAGGGAGGAAGGGAAGGAAGAGAGAGGGGAGAAAAGAGAGTCCAGTAAACAATCCTCTAAGGATTTCTGAGAAATCACAAACACTTGAACACACATGCACATGCACACCCTACACACATCTGTGTGAGGGTGTAATGGAATGAGTATAGGCTTTAGAGCCAGGTTAACCTGGTCAGTTTCCCAGCTCTAACATTATTGGCTGTGAAACTGTAAGTAAATTACCAGATCTCGCTAAGTCTCTATTTTTCCATCAGCAAAATGTGGGGATTTATGCCATCCAAAGACTGCGAAAAGCTCAAGAAAAATGTTGAGCCAAAGGCTGGAGGAGAGGGAGAATAGGGGAATGTGAGCAGAGGGAGACGGGAAGGCTTTAATGAGAAAATGTTTGAGAATATCAAATAAGGATCTAAGAAGTCATACTGAAGAAACCATTCTCTAGAATTCACAAATTTGAGAAAAAACATTCAGATTTCTTTCTCCTTATGATTTTGATACCAAGCCCAGCTCCTCTTCCTCTTAAGAATCTTTTCCAACCATCACCATCCTAATGTGTCCTCCGGACTTGGCAAGAGGTCTCTTCCAGCTACCTCTCTTCGGCCATGTTTTCTTCTCCCTTCACCCATAGCTCCTGTGCCAGAACCAAAGCCAGCCCAGCACAGATGGGCAAACCTGAGACAGACCTGGACCTGTGTCCCTTGCTGGGCCTCTTTACAGCACACCAAAGACACGGCAGTCTCAAATGCAGGAAGGATAATGGTGGACTTGGAGGGCTCAATCTGGAATGAAGATTTGAAAAGGTTCAGGGTAGAAAAGGGCCAAGCCTATTGTATTCACTTTGTTGGCCTATGCAAAGGGCAAAACTATGAGTCAGATATCGATGTTATTGAGCTAATAAGCTTGGCTGAGTTCAGAGCCATGCTCAAGGACAAAGGGAGGTGGAGGTAATGGCTGAGGCCAGAAAGGTGCCAAAAGCTGGGAGGGGATCTTGGCATTGATGAGATGGACAGTCTGCAGCCATAGACATCCCTAGACAGCAACCCAGTGGACTGAGAGTCAGCAACCCAAGCTGGAGGCAAGGAGAGGGAAATTGGGCTCCAACAAGCCTCTTTAGAAACAAGTTGGGGTGGTGGGCTGGGTATGAGGGAAACCAAGGCAGCTACATCACGTAGACCCTGTGAGAAGCTCAGGCATTAGTGGGCCCAGCACCATTATGCCATTCCCAGGGAATGATGCTCAGCAAAGCTCTGATCCCTGTAGCATGGACCATCATCACAGGGGTGGGCACCCTTCTGTCCAAGGAGCCAGCCCCTCTCCTCTTCTGAGGCTTCACTAAAATGGACCCTCCCACCACCACCCCACGGTTCTACCTTGTGCAACTTCCTGGATTTTTCTCTGCCCCTGACTTCCAGGCTTCCACAGGACACCCCACCCTCACACTCCCTCTTTTACTCCCTTTTTTTACATGCTGAGATCAAAGATCAGCCTTCCTCTACCCGGAGTCAAAGTGCAGACTAGCTACCTCATCTGAGCCTAGAGTTCTTTTCCTAGCTATGTGACCTGGAGCATTCCACATCATCTCTCTATGCTTCATTCCTGGAGGGAAATGAAGAAGGTTACTTCTAGACCCTATGCTCTGTGATTCTTCTCTCCCTTGCGATATTAGTAAGGCTGGGATATCTCGCATTCTGAACACTAAGCGAAGGAGCCTGTGAGGCAACTGAAGTTCAGAGAAGTTAAAGTAATTACTTGATTGCACAGCTGGATTTAGCTGAGTATATAAGAGCCTCAACAATCGTTGGTTGGTTTGCTACAGATGAGTATTCTAACAGTGAAGGTCTGGAGAAACTCAATGGGGTCAGCTGGCTAAAATAGCTCAGGGTCCCCAAGGCCTGGAGCCTTAGTAATGTTTCCTCCAGGATAGGAGATGCCCCCACAACCCAAAACCTATTCTCAGTCTCTGATGACTGCTGGGCACTCATCCTGTTCTCCCTCTCTTCCACTCAGACTTACACAAGCTATGCAGATTCCCCACTAGCAACAATGATGAGAGGGGGCAATCACTGCAGTGTCCTCTGGGAAATTCCAGCCCTGTAAACACAGCCTCCCAGTGCTCGTGCAGGACCTTGACCCCGCCCCACCCCCCTTCATGGAGAGACAGGCAAGGGTAAATCAGCCTAGCTCTCTACAATGGGCCCCTGAGAGCCTGGGCCTGGGAAATCCATGTTTCCTGGGCACCAGAGTCAAGATCTCATTAAAGGGAAAGTGGCTTGGAGCCCTGCTTTCTCCTGTTAATTGACATAAGACCCAACTCTCAGGACTGCTTCAGTTTGAAAGGGGCTTTGAGATGCTGGGATGAAAGGTGCTTGGTTGAGTACAAAGTACAGTGCAAGCTGTCCTGGAGTGGGAGGATGGGTGCTGAGTCACTTCCTCCCTCTTAGTCAGATTATGCCTCTGTAATCCAGAGAAATTGAACTCTCAGCTGGAGGGGGAAGGCGGGGACAGGAGAGGAGGAGAACAATGTGTACAGGACGCAGGCCAGGCTCGAACCTCAATTCACCACCAAAAGGCCCTGAACTAGGAGGGGAATGGAGTATGCTAGCCTTGACGCTGGTGAAGATACATTTATAGTTTCATGACTCTCCTCTTAACACGATTGGGAGAGGGAGATAGCCCAGTGATGAGTATCCTTTGTTTACACCTAAAGAAACTGAGGAACCAAGCCAAAGAGGTTCCTCAAGGTCTCAGAGCACATCTGAGGAAAGAGTAGATCTGAAGCCTCTGGCTGCCTGCATCCTTCCCCAAACGGGAGCCAGAAGGCACTTACTCATCCTTTAAATCTGAGGCTCTCTTACGAGCTTCATAGCACCATGCTTTGTTTCACTAGGGGTATGACAGAAGCAGCAACTCAAGCTTCGTCTTCAAGAAATTTCTTCTGCTGCTGACTAATATCTCTTTAGTGCCTGGAAGGATCACTAGATGTTTCAGGGTGAAGAAAAAAAAGTGGGTATGGAAGGAGGGAATGAGCTCTTCTGGAAGGTCAGAGAGAGAGGTGAGAGCTACCAAGAAAAAGGTTCCTGTGTTGGCTTCTATCAATGGATTAGAAACATAAACTACTCTAAGAAAGGCTTTTCCTGCTGGTCTTCAGCTGACTGAATCCCTCAAACTAGGTTGCTGGGGTTCCCTTTACCTGGTGGACCCCAAAGCTTCCTCTCCCGAGGGACTAGGGCTCCATTCAGCATTTGGACATAGCATTCCAACATGCAGATAACAGTTAGGCCCCACATCAGGCCAATTCTGTGCTATGGACAAAGAGGACATGGTTCCTGCTTCAGAGTAAAGAAGAAACGTGCAGCTGACCAGACTGAAAGAGATGTGAGCTGACACAGAAGGAGGTCCAGGTGACTGTGCTGTGGAGACTGGGGAAGGAAAGACTGATCAGCTGAAAGCACAGAAGACTACTCACTTGTACTTTGAAATCAAGACCTTCCCCTTTCCACTGTTTAGGCATCCTCCTCCACCACCACCCCGCCCCGCCCAATTCAAGGCCTATCGTGATTCCTTAAACTAGCCAGATCTAGCTTAACTCAAATCAAGCTCTAAAAAGGTTCTTGCCCTGGGACCTTTCTCATGCCTGGAGACCTGAGAGCTAGGGGTGAGAACAGCAACAGCAGCCATTGGGGTTATGAGCTCATAAACATGTGGTCTCAGGGCAGCTCTGTCCCAGAGCCAGCACTTCAGGATTCCTGGTCACCTCCCCCTGGTGCTTTTTTATCAGAAAGCAGTGAAAAATGCCTGTGTGAACTGGAAAGAATTCTCCCAAAGCAAGGGCGGTTAATCTCCAGAGAGGTTCTGTAAGGACTTTATGGGAGTGCTTTAATGCTACTCAGTTGTTTGAGGTTGCTTGGGTGGAGTCGGGCCTGAGCAGGGGATCCTTGCAAAGACTTCTTGGGTTTCCTCTAGCTGGGCAGATCTGAAGGCTGCATGGAGGGCACAGAACTGAGTGGGAGTGTGAGAAGATGGGTTTGTTTTTTCTATTTTTCTGGGCTGGGGCTCGCTCTTCCTGGCACTAGGCCTTCCTGGGGCCCCAGCTCCAGCTTGTTAGTTTTAACTGGAACAGTTTCCTTTGAACTCAGCTTGATTTAGCATCACCATGACGATGGATCAGAGTTTTCACAAGTTGACCTGGTCTTCACCCCTTAAACAATTAGTTCCAAGGAGAAAAGCAGAAGGAAGAGGAGGAAGAGGGAAGACAAAAGAGTGAGGGCAGTGGGAGAAAACAGAGAGTAAGGGAAAGGGGAGAAGGAGGAAAGAAAAGGAGGGGAAAAGTAAAGGAGTAGGTAAAAGGAGAGGAGAAGGGACCAACCGGTGAAAGATGAGGAAGGGGAAACAGAAAAAGAGAAGGCGAGGAGATGTGGAGGGAGGAGGAAGGATGCCAGGAAATGAACAAGGGGCATTCTGACCTGCTCTGCTTAGGGAAGGCACTGGGCATGCAGTGGACAAAGTACCCCCCGCCCCCCACCATCTTTACCTTCCCAGCCCTTCCCACAGCCCAACCTATCTGGGAAGCAATAGAACTGAGTACTAAACCTTCCACGTGTAGCCTAGGAAGAAACATGCACTGTTTGCACTTTCCCAGAGGATTCCCAGTAGCCCAAGCACAAAAGCGGCCATCAGTAGGCAGCAAGCCCACCTTCACCCCTTCCTCCTGCAGGAACCAGGCTGGTTAGAGCCAAAAACAAGGTCTTGGAGCCTGAGAACTGAGGAGGGGTCAAGGATCCCCTACTTACTTGTCCTATGACCTTGGCAAGCTACCAGCCTCTGTAAATAGCAGTGGGAGGGAGGGTCAAGTGAGAGGGCTGCCCTGGTTTTTGCAAGGTCACTGCTTGTCTGCTTTTTGGTTCTCTCACTTGTCCACGAACTTCAGGACCTGGCAGCTACTCGGTAAGTATAATCCTTGAGTTCTAAAACACTACCACATTGTCTGACACACAATAGACAGACAATAAGTATTTTTCAAATACGTTAACAAATGAATGAACTATTTTTTTAATGAGTGGTAATGGTGGAGAAAGGGTAATAGCAAACCTGAATCCTCCAGAATTTGGTGGAGTTGAGGATCTCTCTTTCCTCAAGACCCCATCTGTCCCCACTTCCTTTAGAAAGCCCTCAGACTTGCCACTCCTCCCACCAGCTCCTCAGACTCCTCACCCCTGTAGTCCTTGCCCTCATCTCCATCACTAGGCATGGTAATCACTGATTCACTCATCTATTTTCCCAGCTAGATTGGACTCCAAGAAACAGGGGCTATGTCTTGCTCCTCAGCTCCTTGAACACTAACCACTGAGTCAATGCTCTAAAAATGTTTGTGAATGCATGAAACTGAGTATTTGTGAAACAACAAATGTGTAAACAGGACTGGCAAGGCAGCATGCCAAGTGAAAAACAGGCCATGAGAAGATAGCATCACAGGAGTTGGGAGAGGGGGGCTTTTGAACATCTTTATTCATGTCTGTTCTACGAAGAGCTGAGGAGAGAGGTATTTCCTAGGCCCTTAAGGGCACAGAGAATTTGAAGAAAGATAAAAACAGCTTCTATCTATTCTCAAAGGGAGTCAGATGAGAGGAAATCCTTACAGGCAGAAGTGAGGTGGTGTTCTATCAAAGGCTTTGTGGGACCTTCTGAATGACCTTGAAGGAAGGACCCAGGCTAGAATACGTGTATTGTCTTAGAACTAAAAGTGGCCTCTAGGCATGCTCACCTGTTCATGCTTTTATGATTTCTTTCCGTGTCCACTGGGTTGCACCAGACACCCCACCAAGCAGCACAATGAGTGGTATGAGCTCTGTGGGTTCAGTCCATCATTTCTCAGCTGTCTGATGTAATGTTAGGTATTAGCAAGTTGCCTAACTTCTCAAGATCTCCAGTTCCTTGCCCTTAAAGTGGAGATAATGATAGATCTGGCTAATTTTTCAAGAGGGTTAAATCAGACTGCTTGTGAAGCACTCAAAACAGTGCCCAGTGTGCCCAGTGAGAGCTTCGTTAGCATTGGCTAGTATGACCTGACATCCCTTTTGAGTCTTGTTTTTTCCATGCATAAAATGGAAATAAAATTCCTTCTCAGCACCTTCGTTTCACCCAACCTTTTGCTTCCAAACAAATGAGCACCATGTCTGTGGAAAATGACGTCACTACACTTGACTCTTGAACACACAGATTTGAACTATGCAGATCCACTTATCACAGATTTTTTTCAATACTGTAAATGTGTTTTCTCTTCCTTATGATTTTCTTAATAACATTTTTCTTGCTCTAGCTTACTTTATGCTTAGAACACAGTACATAATATATATAAACAAAGTATGTCTTAGTTGACTGTTTATGTTATCAGTCAGGTTTCTGGTTAACAGTAGGCTATTAGTAGTTAAGTTTTGGGGGAGTCAAAAGTTTAATGTGGACTTTTGACTGCATGGGAGTCAGCACCTCTAATCCCCATGTCATCCAAGGGTCAACTGTGTTCCCGTCTGTCCTAAGAACCTCCATTCTTTTCTCTCTCTTTCCCCATCTCTCACCTTTGGCTCCTTTTACATTTTCTCTATTTGCTCTTAGAACCTCCCTCTCCAGCCCTCACTACTCCCCGTCTCTTCTCTTTTCCCAAGTCCCGCCTTTGGTCTCTTTGTCTCTCCTTTCCTCCTCCTCCTCCTCTGCTTCTCATTATAAAAAAGAAATCTTTCTAGATACGCCAAAAATGCACTCATTCCCCAATCACCCCAGTTCAGCACAAAGGGCTGGTTCTTCTGGCTGCTCCGTGTGGCCTCCTTACCCACACTGCCTTTGGATTGTGGCCTCATTCATGTGACTGGAAGGGCTAACTGGGGATTTTCCCATGTGGCTGGTGGAAGGGAGGTTGCAAGGGCCATGAGTTGGATGAAGGAGGGTGGAGACAAACAGCTTAGAATATTCCCAAGGTTCAGTTTATCCTCAGAGGGAAAAAACAAACTGCTTACTTGATATTATGAATAACTCCTTGAAATCTGAAGAATTCTATCAGACTTGCAGGAAAGATTCGGGTTAGAAATCAAGAAGACTGCAGACCAGGAGGGCCACCATGTGTAATGTTTGGTCTCGAGGATATATGGAGTTGGCCTTCTTCCTGTGGTGGGTTGGGAACCCTTTTGCATGGAGGCTGAGGAGGGGCTTCATGATCCCTAGGAGACATTCTAGATGTGAACGTTCTGAGATTCTTCAGGGAGCATCATGCTCCCTGTGCTCTGGGCCCCTTCCCCACCCCCACACCCCTGACCCATTGCTCTCTGTCCAAGTCCCTGGTCCAAAAGGGCATTGACCTAGAGGGTGAGCAGCTCCTCCCCTCCAAAGCCAGAATGACCTTGCTCCTGCAGAAAAGAAACATATCTGACACATTCTGGAGGAAGGGCTGAGGGAAGGGAGACTGGGGCTGAGGAAGGGAACATCCAAGGCCTTTCAATCTTATAGGAATCCAGCCTCTCATAGAGATTCAGGGACAGGCACCACAGGCAGGGCTGGTACAGGGTCTCAGATGACTCTTCTTCAGGCTGTGGCATTGCCCAGGCTGGAGAGAAGTGGTGAGAGAAGGCCTTGGCTTCAGCATTCCCTGCCCTCCTGCCCTCCCTGGACTTCTGAATTTCCACTCTCCTTCCTGCATTTTCCCTCAACAATCTCCCCTCTCTTCCCTACCCACCCCCATCCCACAGCAGCTGGGCTGCTGGAAGTTGATGGTGCTCCTAAGTTAATCAAAAACTCCTGTACTTTGCCCTTGAATCAAGGCCATCATTCCTTTGTCCCAGGGCAATGGAGTTAGCTTGTTCTTCTCTGGCTTACATAAATTAGAGAGCAAAGGGGAAGGTGGGGGAAGGAGAACAGAATTAAAGTTTATCAAGGGCCTCCTGCTATCATCAGATACCACGCTGGGCACTCAGCTGACATTGAGCTCACAACTGCCCTACCATGGGGCAGGGGTATCCATTTTGCATTTAGGAAACTGAGGTGCAAAGCCTTAAAGAAACTTGCCTCAGATCTCACAAATACGAAATGAATGATGGAAAATGCCTCAAGGCTTCCAGTGGAGTTTTGAGGGTGTTTCTAACCCATGATTGAGAAAGTTGAGAATAGCTGTGATGTTACAGCTTATAAAGAAGAGTGGGGGTCTGTGTACTGCTTGGGCTCATATGCAGAGGAAGGGCCCCAAGGGGACTTAGAAAGGCTCATGTGGTTGGACATTCATTTGGATCCTGAGGTCACCGGAACAGCCCTGTGTACAAATGGAGAGAGTTAAAGAGCACCTTAAGTCCAGGACACCCCTCCAGGAACTCTGGAGAATCCTGGTTGGGCCCTGAGAAGATCAAGACCTTGGGATACATTACTAGAGAGGCCAGAGACATCAGTTTTGTCCCCATGTGGGCTAGGCAGGCCTTTAAAATGGGTAGCCAGCAAATAAAGTTTGGGAAGCACAGATCTGTCCCTGTTCCCTCTGCACCTGTTCCCCTGGCCACCAACTCACAGGGCACTCTGAGGCACACTAAACTGGACCCCCCTTCTCTCCTTGGCTGGAGTAATATCAGTTCTTTTTGCTTCCTTCTACCTTATATCTCCCACTTGACCTCTCCTCCTTCCTCTGCCTGCTCCTTCCCACTTCTCTACTACTATCTGCCCTAAAGAGCAAATTCTTGTCCTGACCAGGAAGCTTTGCTGGAATCTGGGAGGCCTGGTTTGGCTAAGGGAGAAGAGGCAGTAACTGCAGATCCAATAATAGGCCTGAAGGAATGAAGAAGGCCAAAGGAGGGGTCACCAATGGGAACAGATGAGTTCCTGGCAGAAGGAGAGGCTGCGAGAAACATGAGGCTTCTGGAGAGATGTGGGCTGCCGGAATGAAAGAGGCAGATCAGGATAGGGAGTACTCAGGTCCCAGCCCTGCCCTACAGAGGAGGCACATAGTAGTAGGGGACAGCTGGGGAGGTTCTTCCATCTACACCAGCCAAGTCCCAGCCTAGGCCACCAGGGTGTCTGGTTTAGTCTGAACAGAAAGCAAATCCAGAAGAGGGGCTGAACTAGGACAGACTGAAAAGTCAATGGCAGACAGGCAGCCCTGAGTCTCACCAGGCATAGCAGCCATTAGTACTCAATCAGGGCCATACCCTCTCCAGGCCTGAGTCTAAGAAAAATCTGAAGCCCCAGGAGCAGGCTGCTTGGCCAGCTTCCACCACCATCCCAGGTTAACCCTTGCACAGCTGGAAGCTTCAGCCTGCTGACTTGCACATCCAATCACAGTTTCTAGCATCTCACCATGCAGTAGCCTTCCTCTACCTCCCCAGCCAGTTCCTGGGGCACTGACTGTCCTGTCCCTAGTTTCCTCCACATAGGGCATGCTCCTGCCTCCAGTCCTCCCAGAGAGCCTGGCAATCCTACTTTACCAGATGGCCCGTGAGAGTGTTCTGTCCCCAACCCAGTCAATCCTAGAGAAACAGGCATACAGAGTCTAGAGTGCTAGAACAGACAGACCTCAGCAGCCCTCCTGGACAAGGAGACAACTGAGGACCAGGGCATACAGGTGCTGAGGACACCTTGTATGAGTAGGAGATCCAGGGTGCTCGGTGCCAAAGAAGAGGTGAGTGGCAGCCCCTGTCAGGGAAAAGGCAGAGGATGGGGAAGGATAAGGACATTCCCAGGCTCTCCCAGGGGAGGGCAGTCCTGTCCTGTTTCCTGAAGGGGCAGGTGTTACTTGAGGTTGGGTGTGGGGCCCTGACTGGCTCAGGGTGGGTTTCTGCAGGTGGCTGGAAGTGAATCACACCTTCTGTCCATGTGTGGGTATGCTGAATCAGTATGTGTTATCTTGCATATCTGGGGATATAGGCATTACATGTGTGCAACAGGTCCCAGGGTGCCGGCCCTGTGTGTGTGTAAGTAGGCTCTATATCTTGAGGAACAATACTTGAGATTGTTCTCAGAATGTGCTGGCACACCTGTATGCACAGGGACCAGTGAAGGGCTATCTATAGAAACACGAAGTCACTGTCCTGTGACAGCTGTACAGAGATGGGCAAGCACCAATGTGTTCTGAATCCCAGCAAACTCCAGTTCCTGAGTTTTCAGCTCTCCCAGCTAAACTGTGCACAGCTGTGTGCTGCTTTGCTGCAGCCATAAACAGACCTCCCAGGATTTTTCCAGAGGAAATAGAGAAATGTTTTGGTTTCTGCTCTGAGCATTAGGAAAGAGAGTGGGAAGGGGCTTGAGAATAGAGCTTCAAAAGAGTGGGACCTCAAGTTTAAGGGGAACCGAAGAGGCAAGATCATTTCCTAAAGGCCACAGAGTAGGTGTGTGTCCTGATGGTTTCTAGTTGTGAGGTCCTCAACAGGGCCCCAGCTACCACCTGGGGAAGTGAAGTCCCCGTTGCCAGGGATGCTGGATCCCTAGAACCCAGGCCACTGCTGCTCCCCGTCTGAACAGCCCTCTCTTCTTGAGGGTGCAGAGTCCCTCAGTGGGCCTGGGCGAGTCCCCACTGTCTTCTGAAAGACATGCCAGCACACCTCCATACCCTCCACACCGTCCACAACAGGACAGCATGCCAGGGGATGTACCACACATGCACATGCATTCCAGCCACCACTGCATTGTCACCAACATATACCCGACCACAGCATACACACACACACACACACACACACACACACACACATCACTACCACATTCACACACACATATCCTATGTCAACATTTCAGAACCACATTTATAGATACCATACAAATAGCCCCACCACACACAGACTCTAAACCATATGCTCTGGCACAATGCATGCCCGCCCTCATAAACACAATGATCCCACACACTCATCCTCAACTCTTCATCAAAGTACATATACCTGGAAAAATTTCTCCCACCCCATATACAGTTCCAGACCTTTCCAAGCCAAAGAATAGGCATGATACCATTCTTAGGCTCCTCGTCAAAGCCAATTCTTTAAAGATTAAAAGAGTTTTATCCCCCTACTCTAGGGATGGAATTGCTCATTCAACTATATCCCTTCCTGGTCCCTCTTCAGGGGATAGAAGTGTCTCTCTTCTCCTTGTTTGCTCTTTGCCCTCTGGGATAGGAGAGATCTTGCATATCCACCCAGCAAACTCTTATGGAGATATTACTCTGTGCCTGGCATGTGCTGAGAAAGAGTGAGGCATACAGTTAAAAAGATGTTTTCTCTACCCTTAGGAAGCTTACAGTCCAGCAGAAGGATGGGACATAGGCTGT